>NC_056734.1:697253574-697553574 GCF_019279795.1 Protopterus annectens | reverse complement strand
GACAAATAGCCCGCAGAATCAGTGTGCCACTCAACCACAGCCAATAAGGCAAAACAATGTACCCAACTCACCAGTGTGCCTGACTATGGAATCACCTATGACTAATGTCCCACTCACCAGGCTAAACAAGGAGAAGGTTACTGTCAGCTGTCTGTCGGGTGACAGGATTGCCACAACCCACGCACTCAGGTCACTCCACAGCAAGTACAAATATGACTGTCATTGTCCATGTTGGTGTGAACGACCCGAGACATACCTCCCTGGACTACATGAAAAGAGACATGGAAGAGCTCTCCGTTCTTGTAGCCCAGGCAGGTATGACCCTAGCCCTGAGTAGCATTCTGCCATCACCCAGAATGCCGCAGTACAAGGACAAAATGATTGACTTCAACAATTGGCTAAGCTTCTGGTGCCATTCTAAAGGGATCCAGTATCTGTCTGCCTGGGATGACATGGTCGACAGACCACGATGCTTTGCCAGAGATGGCCTGCACCTGTCACCCCTGGGATTCCGGATACTGGCCAAGGTTCTTGCCACCCCTATAGTGCCTTTTTTAGGCAAGGTTCAAATGACAAATTCACTACCATAACAGGAACAGGCAAGCAAATCCAGAGGGTGATGCTACTCAATGCTAGATGTCTAAATCTCAAAATGCACTCACTTGAGGCACTCCTTAAAATGGAGAACATCGATATCTGTGCAGTGACTGAGAGCTGGTTCAAGGCTCCAGAGAGCACCCCTGCACTACCAGGCTATAACTCATACCACACTTTTTGGCCATGTAACCTGGACCGGAACACCAAAGGTGGAGGTGTGTCCATATTCATTAAGGATATCCACACCTCCAGACAAGTTGCTCAACATAATACAGCCGAGGTTATCCAAGTGCAGCTAACGCTGGGCAAAACTGCAATCCAAATTGTAGCTTGCTACATATCACCCACCATGCCCCAGGATTCCCACTCCTCTAACCAAACACCCTAATAATGGGCGATTTTCAACTACCCCACCATTAACTGGGAAAACTACTCGTGTACCAACTTTCACTCAACACTTTCTGGAATTCATAAACTCCAATGCCCTGGATCAACTTATCCACACCCCCACCAGGGGCAACCATATCCTAGATCTGGTCATTACCAACATGAGTGACCGGTGTTTCACACCTGAAGTCAATGCCTCATTGGTCCGATTCGACCATAAGCTAATTACCCTAGATATCCACATCCTGCTCCCACCTCCCATTAAGGAACCATGGTAAAAAATTTCTCCAAAGCTAACTTCTTGCTTAAGACAGAAGTGGTGAACTTCATGACACCCATGCAGCTGGACAATACAGTTACGACTACTGAATCCTACACAGTTGCACTTCATAAGCGCTTACATGAGTGCATGGATCGTGCTATCCCAAACAGAACCAAGACGCTATCCTCCAAAAGAAAGGAAGCCAATCTGGTGGTCCCTTGCCATAAACACTGTACAACAGAAGGAAGAAACTGTTGCAAAAGACAGTAAAATCCCACGAGTGGAGGAGCTTCCTGGTCAGCCTCAGTAAGAAGCTGCGATCCCTGATAAAATCCTCCAAAGCTAGTTACGAAAACAAAATTGCCACTGATTCTAAAGACAACCACAAAGCATTCTATAGCTATGTCAAGAATCTCAATGTCAACACTCAGATCTGTTCTGAGTTGCAGCACAATGGCACTAAATATACAGACCCAACTGATATTGCTAACATCCTGGCAGATAGGTTCAGTGCTAACTTTACCCCCCTCTCACCTCCCTAAAGAGCCCATCACTATACTGAAAGAATGCAAAGTTCCTGTAATCACGGCTGCACAGGTAAAAACCACACTCTCCAAAGCCACGAACACAGCATCCATGGGACCAGACAACATCCCAGGCTGCATTCTACACGAACTACAGAACGAACTGGCACCCCATGTTCATTCAAAGCCTCACCTCAGGCTTTGTGCCTGCTGAATGGCGCACAGCACCAGTTATCCCACTCCACAAGCTGGGTGCCACCACGGACCCCGGGAACTACCGCCCCATTAGCCTGACTAGCCTGGTCTGCAAGGCCATGGAACGTATCATCACGGAACTTATAAACAAAGACATTGGTAATCTCCAAATTCAGGACCCCACCCAGTTCGGGTTTGTAAAAGGCAGATCATGTCTCCTAAACCTGATGGACTTCTTTGAAGCAGTCACCAAAGCCGTAGACAAGGGTAAGGTGGTTCACACAGCCTATCTAGATCTTGCCAAGGCTTTCAACACCATCCCCCACTCTGGAATTATAGATAGGGATTAAACTAGGTATAAATCCTTATGTCGCAAGAAAGATTGCCAACTGGCTCACTGACAGAACCCACACTGTGAAAAAAGTAGCAGACTCCAAATCTGACTTCAGACCAGTGACAAGTGGAGTACCACAGAGTTCAGTCCTGGGTCCTCTCCTGTTTGGTATCTACTTCTCTGAAGTACGGGCTAACACAGACTGTCTTTGGTTAATGAAGTTCGCAGATGATTGCAGACTAGGAGCCATAATCGAAACTCCTAATGATGTGGACATCCTACAAAAGGGCCTCACTGAGTCAGATGCCTGGTGTCAAAGCCATGGCCTCAAGCTCAATGAGGAAAGCTGTATTGTCATCCCCTTTGGTAAAAACTCTGTACCCATGAACTACAGCATAGCTGGTAGTCTACTTAATGCCGAAAATGTGATGAGACGTTGGGACACAGGTGGACAGTAGTCTCTCCTTTGATAATCACATTGCCACAGTAGTCAGGAAATCCTTCTACGTGGCAAACCTCATCACAGAAGGTTTCTCATCCAGAAAAAAAGAGGTCATTGTTTCCCTATACTCATCACTCATTAGACCCATTATAGAGTACAACGTTTCTTTTGGTATGTACCTCACAAGACCTCTACAACAACTGGAAAGGCCGCAGAAGTACCTCACAAAGAGGATTACCAGCCTCAAACAGATGTCCTACGCAGACGGTCTCAAAAAACTCCAGCTTTATTCTGTCTCATATTACCTACTCAAAGGTGATCGTTGCCTAACATACAAAGCTATGTCAAACCCAGAGCTGTTGGACATGTTCCACTTAAAGAAATCCCAATCCCTCCAAGCTAAACGCTCTAGGGACCTAAACCTTGTCACTACAATAAACAGAACATGCCGGAGGAATAGATTCGTGTCCCAGAGACTTCCCATACTCTGGAATAAACTACCTATCTATATCAAACAAAGCTCCTCATTAGCACTCTTCAAGAAAAATCTTGATGATTGGATGGGAAATAAGAAATTCACCCCGGGGATCACCTCTGTGGCTCTGCTCGACAGTGGCTCAGGAAAATAATTTTCTTAGGTGGCAAAAGCCAGGGTACCTTTTTGTCTGGGCTTGTATAGGCCCCAGGGCCGATAGCCTAGTTACCTACCTATGAACCTATGTAAATATTTCCAGGCAAAAATTCTATAGCTTCTAGATTTTGTTGCTTATTTTGGAGACGAACCTGTATCCTCCCATTGTTTTTGTGAATTGCTTGCCCAGTCTCTCTTACCAATCCTTTATAACCTCCTCTGATTGATTCTTATAGTTATCATGCAATATTTTATATGCTCTGCTAATTATTCCCTTTTTAAAGCAGCTTCTGTTCAAGATTCTATTAAAAAAACTCTACCAGTGCTGGTCTTTTGTTTAGGACCCCCTTATTTTTTTCTCTTTGCCTATACTCTGATATCAATCCCTGATAGGGAAGGCAATCACCTGCAGTCCAGATAAATTCTTCGCATCTTTCCATTTTATCATCTTTCCCTGCCTAGTTATTTGCTCCCAATACCTTGCTTCCTTTGCCAGTGTTCTCCAATAAATTCTGGTCCCCTCTCCTATTGTCTGTATCCTTAATTGCAGTCATCCCTATTGGCAGACTCTCCTTTCTCCATTCCTGTGTTGGTTTAGTTCTTGGAATACTTTCTGCTACTTTATGGATATAATATTCTGCATAATTATTGTTGTTTCTAATACTGCTACAGGATCTTTTGTTAGTTACCGTTACCTTCTTTGTTATAGGCTCCCTAAGCTTGGTGACAGCCCTTTCTTCTTTCTGTTGCTTGAGTCATTGTGCTAAAAGTTTTTGTGTTCTAGTGTTATCAAAAAAAAAACAAACTGTTGCTTGACAGCAATATCTAAGCTAGTACATATTATCAAGGTAATCCCTTGATGTGAGTGTTCAATCTCGCCGTTTGTTCTTACACCTGGGTTCGGAGCCGATCCTCGGCTCCGTGTCGGCCGCTTGGCAAAGCTCTGCATCGAGAAGAAGCTCGAGACCAACCTATCTCCCACAATTCCCCTCTGCCTTTACCTCAGATCTAGTTTGCTGCTGCAACGTTCGCATCATTTTGATGAGCTCGGACCACCTGACAGCTAAGATTACTTTTATCTAACATTTTTAGATAATTTTTTCTTCTTGTTTACCTTTAAGTTTTTTGTGTGTGTGTGTGTGTGTGTGTGTAGTGAGTCGAGGGCTTTCTTCGAGTACGTATATATCTTTTATATATATATATATATATATATATATATATATATATATATATATATATATATATATATATAAATAAAACAAGTTAGTTCCCTCGGGGCCTACCCCACCCTCTAAACTTATAAGACTTATAGAACTTTTATAAGCTATAAAACTTCTACTGGATTTTACACATTACCGGATTTGACTAATTTACTGGCTTTGACTTTATTGTTGGTACTGCCTGTCCAAGACTGTGTGCTATATAGTTTTACTGATTTTGACTTACTGTTATTATGTCTGAAAAAGCTAAGTCAGGCTTCAAACGTTGCCAATGTGGACAGAAAATGTCTGTCACAGACGACCATAGTTCCTGCGTCTACTGTCTTGGCCCTCTCCATCTGCAAGAAGACTGCTCCATTTGTCATTCTTTCAGTGGAAGGGTCATGACAGATAGGCGCAGGAAACTCATGGATAGAGGCCTTTTGAAGCCTGCTTTCCAAGAGGCTTTGGATGCATCGGACCAGACATCTAAATCCTCGAAGGAATCGAAGACGTCGGAGCCCATGTCATCGGCTCCGAGCTCTTCATTTAAAGTTTGCTCACCGGTTCCACAGACCTCGGGGCCGAGTATCGAACTTTTGTCTGTTACCGAGCCTCGAGTCTTGGAACCGTGACGGAGCTCCCACCTCCTGTGCTCTTGAGGTCGGCTCCGTCTTCGATTCCTTCGACGCGTTCTTCTAGGCCCCTCTCCGACACAGATGTAGACCGCGTGGTGCAGAAATTAATGGAGAATACGGCCTTGTCCAAACTCATCTCAGTCTCTTCCCAGTTGGTGTCGAGACTCGAAGGCCTTCCCTTATCTCCATCTGTTCCTCCTCCGAGACCTATTCAGTCCTCGGAGCCGGGAGAGGCTGATCTGATGATCGTGGAGCCCTCGGTGCCGAAACAGTCTTTTTCTCGGTCTGCACCGTTCACCTCGACTCCGACGGACCTTTTACCGGAGTCTCTGAGCCGACGATCCATCCTTGGTTCGGGGACCGAGAATCGGACCGATGTTTCTGTTTCGACTCTCCCTCTCGGTGCCTCAGCTCGGATCGACTCGGCTCCGTCATCGGGGTCGATACCCTCGGTCCCCGTCTCTGGGATCCTTCCGCTTTCTTCGGAACCGAGGGATTCCTCGACTCGGGACCCGGGGGCCTTCGACCTCATGAGGAAGGTGTTGTCGACTCAAGACAACCACTTCTGCAGAAACAGCTTCTCCTTCCCATAAGGGTCCATTATCCTCCTCTGCACCCACGGCTACGTCAAAGCATCGAGCACCGGTGTCTCAGCCGCCCCCAGAGGGAGCCCCCTTCTCTTCCTCGGAGGCTTCATCGGATGCCCCCCCCCCGAGGAAGATCCGAGGAAAAGGTTGTGTAAGAGGAGACACGTGGATTCTCCACAAGAATCCTTGACATCGGACACTGACTTAGATGAGTCAGAAGGGTCCCCGAAATCACCCTCAGAGGATGTCTCCTTTTCTGACATCCTGGAGATCCTAAAACAGAGAGGTGATTGGCAAGCCCTACCCCCTTCTGAGGATGAGTCAGTCTTGCTGAAGGCATTTGGTGCTCGCCCTTCTTCCTCCTGGGTCACGCCCTTAGATGAGTTGATGGAATTGATTGCTCGAAAGGCATGGGAGACACCTGACACAGTGGAGCCAGTCCCTAGAAAGCCTAATAAATATATTACTGCCCCTCAAGATAAGGCTTATCTCACAAAAGGAGTTCCAGTGGACGCTATGGTGGTGGCAGCGGCCACTAAAAAGGAGATGTCTGAATCTTCCTCATCTGTCCATCCGCCTAACAGAGATTCTAGGACTATGGACATGTATGGGAAGCGAATTTTTAGTTCAGCGGCTTTTTCCATGCGATCGCTGAACTATTTGGCCCATTTCACACGGTTACAGAGGGATCTAATCAAAGAGTTGGGAGATACCCTCCAGGGTACTACAGATGCTGCTGCCTCAAGTTACAGCACAACTCAAATACCCTTAATTCTATAGTGAACTCATCCATGAGGCTCATTTCATATGCAGCCGAAGGATCGAGTAGGGCTGCGGCTTCAGCGATTGCTCTTCGTAGACGATCCTGGATGCGCTTATGTTCCTTTGCGGAAGCCTTCAAGTCTTCCTTTACTAACGCCCCATTTGACGGTGCCACTCTCTTTGGCCCTAAAGTAAAGGAGACCCTTACCCGGTGTGAGCAAGAGGGAAAGACTCTGTCTGCTGTCGGAGTCCATTTTTCCACCCCATCCAGACCATACCCCAAAGGGCAACGTGGTGGTAAAATGTGGTTTCGAAAACCCCAAGGCTCTTTCCCAGGCACACAAGGTGATGCCCCCTCTAGAGGCAGAGAAGGGGGCAGAGGTGGAAGACGTCGCCCTGGCGGCAGAGGGGGTCCGCAAAACCAAGGTGACAGGGATACACTCCCTGGGAAACCTTTCCAGCACTCCTGAGAGGAGGCCCGACTGTCCTGCTCTGGAGGCAGTCGGGGGTCGCTTAGCTTTATACCCTCAGGCCTGGCAAAGTATAACATCAGACAATTGGGTAAAAAGCATTGTTACCAGAGGTTACAAAATTCCGTTCCTATTGCACCCATTTCCGCAGAAAAGACTCCCAGATGTACCGCCCCATCTGCGAGACCCTGCAGCTATAGAAATTTCAAAGCTGCTAGAAAAAAAGTCATCCAACCAGTCCCAGCGGACCAAAGAGGATTCGGAACTTACTCAAGGTTCTTTTTAGTTCCAAAAAAGACAGGGGACTGGAGGCCAATTCTGGACCTAAGCAAACTCAGTACCATCGTCAAGAAAGAAATGTTCCGGATGGTCACGCTTCAATCGATCCTTCCATTCTTACAGAAGGACGACTGGATGTGCTCAATAGATCTAAAGGACGCGTACTACCACATCAAAATGGCCAAGGTGTCCAGGGATCACTTGCGCTTCCGGCTGGGAGCCAGTCACTTTCAGTTTCGAGCCCTGCCCTTTGGTCTGACCTCAGCCCCCAGGGTTTTCACCAAATGTATGGCAGTGGTAGCATCTCACTTGAGATGCCTAGGATTCCAGGTGTTTCTGCATCTGGACGACTGGCTCCTTACTGCCACCACCGAGCATCGACTGATTCAGGCCAGGGATTACACACTAGAACTCTGTGTTCATCTCGGAATTTCCGTAAATTTCGAAAAATCTGTATTACAGCCATCACAGCATATCTCATTCATAGGAGCAGAATTGGATACGCGTTGCTTGATTCTAAGGCTTCCTCCAGAAAGAATAGCCTCTCTACAAAATCATATATCTCTTCTCCTGTTAGCAAAAAACATCCCCAGCAAAACTGGTTCTGAAAGTTTTGGGTTTCATGGCAGCTTCCCTCATTGCAATACCCTTGGGAAGGCTGCACATGAGAGTTCTTCAATGGCTGCTATTTGCACAATGGTCATTCCAACAATTATCCCTGACACACGAAATTCACATCACGAACATCTGCAAGTCGCACCTGTCTTGGTGGCTTCAGACTTGCAATCTCTCCGGCGGCCGACCATTTGTACTACCCACGCCGACAGCTACGGTGACCACGGACGCTTCCCTGATAGGGTGGGGGGGGGGGGGCATCTTTCAGGGACAGACAGTCCAAGGCAAAATGGACCAAATTCGAGTACAATCTGCACATCAATGTTCTAGAGCTGAGGGCAGTGTTTCTAGCATTGCAACACTTTTCTCCCCTTCTTCCTCTAGGGACCATTGCAGTTCAGTCGGACAACATGTCCGTAGTATGGTACATAAACAAACAAGGGGGAACCAAGTCTTATCAACTATGCAGAGAGGCCATGAAAATTTGGCAATGGGCAGAGTCCACGGGTCGCTTTCTGATAGCAACGCATATCCCGGGGTTATCCAACGTCATAGCGGACAGGTTGAGCAGAGCC
Organism: Protopterus annectens; assembly: GCF_019279795.1. Taxonomy (NCBI): domain Eukaryota; kingdom Metazoa; phylum Chordata; order Ceratodontiformes; family Protopteridae; genus Protopterus; species Protopterus annectens. The sequence continues at coordinate 697,545,077 of NC_056734.1, read as the reverse complement.
ATCCTGTTACCTCACGAGTGGTCCCTCAAACGAACAATTGCGGACAAGATATTTCACAAGTGGGGCCAGCCTTGCTGCGATCTGTTTGCATCTCCAATGAACGCCAAATGCAGAAGCTACTTTGCCCTATTACCCCCTCCAGGGGAAGTCCCCAGGGACGCTCTGATTCACGATTGGCCCCCGGGCCTCCTGTACGCCTTCCCTACTATTCCTCTGATTGCAAAATTTCTACAGAAAGCCAACAACCTGGAGAGGACAATAATCCTCATTGCCCCATTCTGGCCTCGTCAAATTTGGTTTCCCTTTCTTCGAGCACACCAAATTCGGGAACCCTGGATCCTGGACCCGGAGCCGGACCTACTGACCCACTCGTCAGGGGCTCCCCACCAGTCGCTTCTCTCCCTCAGACTAGCAGCTTGGCTGCTCCGCTTCCCTTCTTAGCCAGGTCTGATCTTCTTTCCCCTGCGGTTCAAAATATGCTAGTGGCTTCTCATAAGGCTTCCACTACAAAAATCTACTCTAGTAAGTGGAAGCGTTTTGTACACTAGGCAACTACACAACATTTGGATCCCGTAATAGCCCCACTGAACAGAGTCTTGGAGTTTCTATCCGTACTATTTCACCAAGGAGCTTCTCCTTCCACTTTGAGAGTTCAGTTGGCTGCCATTTCAAACTTTCATGTGGGAGATAATGGGGCGCCTATTATGGCTCATAGACTTGTAAGGCCTTTTTAAAAGGGTCTTTCCATATCAGGCCACCAGTCAGGATTCCTACACCACCATGGAATTTGAACCTTCTATTGTCTCAGCTAATGCTACCACCCTTTGAACCAGCCTCTTCCTGTTCTTTGAAGTTTTTGTCATGGAAAACCCTCTTTCTGGTAGCTATCACATCAGCCAGGTGGGTATCGGAATTTCAAGCTCTTTCCGTTAAACACCCTTATTTGATCTTTCATCCTGATAGGGTATCTCTTCACACTAATCCCTCCTTTCTTCCCAAAGTTTGCTCCGTCAATAACATTAATCAGTCCCTTGAGCTCCCCACATTTTTCAAGAACCATTCCAATAAGTTGGAATATATGTTACACAAGTTGGATGTTCATAGACAACTCAGATTTTACTTGGATAGAACAAAGGATCACAGAAAATCAGATCAGCTCTTTATAGCCTTTGCGGACAGCAGAAAGGGCATGGCAGTTACGAAACGAACCCTTTCCAAATGGCTATCCGATTGTATTGTTTTTGTTTATACTGCTTCTGAGCAGAGTTTACCTATCAAGCCCAAAGGACATTCTACTAGATCAATATCTACATCCCTGGCTCATGCCCGCTTACCATTAGACACTATTTCAGCAGCTGCCACTTGGTCTAAACCACATACATTCATTACTCATTACAAAGTGGATAGGGTTTCCAGGGACAGGGCAACCTTTGGTTCCACTGTGCTCAGGAACATTCTTCCGTGAGTTTCTCAGGATCACGGAGCTAGGGACGCTACCCAGGTGTAAGAACAAACGGCGGGATTGAACACTCACACGTAGAGAAGTTATGTCCTTACCATAACGTTCCATGTGGAGTGTTCATCTCGCCTTTGTTCTTGCATTCCCACCCTCCCACCCTCAGAAAGAACGTCCAGTTTAGGTGTCTGGTTTGGTTCTCCCGCTTCTGTTTCTCTCAGTTGTTACGGCTGTTTTTCAGCTATGCTTTAGCATGTGTGTTGTATGTTCATTCCCGTTGGGTTCTGGTTTGTTTGCAAACTAGATCTGAGGTAAAGGCAGAGGGGAATTGTGGGAGATAGGTTGGTCTCGAGCTTCTTCTCGATGCAGAGCTTTGCCAAGGAAACGACACGGAGCCGAGGATCGGCTCCGAACCCAGGTGTAAGAACAAAGGCGAGATGAACACTCCACATGGAACGTTATGGTAAGGACATAACTTCTATTTTTCTGCGTAGCATTCTGCAGATGATCCTGTTCTTGTTCTGTAAGATTCTCCCTATTCTGCAATTCTTTTAACATTTGTCAGTCCCTCTGAATGTAGTCTCTTTCTAGAGGTGATTACATAGAACTGGTCAGCCTGTAGGGGCTGTGTTCAGTTAATCTGCTTTCCAGAGCAGAGGCCTGTATGTCTGGGTTTTGTCATTTAACAGATAAGTTCTACCAAAAAGAGGTGGTAAAATCCATTTAGTCTGTTTCACTCTAGTCATTCCTAAATGCTTTCTTTTGGCTAAATAAAGATCTTCATAATGGCCATCTGGTGTATTTTCCCATGCATTTAATATTTTTGTCAAAAATATCTTCTTTTAGGACCTCTGCAGAATGTGAGAAGGTGTTCTCTGGATCTGATTCAGGCTGTAATTGATACTCTGTGCCATGTAAATGTCACACACCTGAAGATGTGGGAGATGGGAGACTTTTCACCTTCTGCTGAACTTCTGGAGGTACTAGCGAAGGTTGTGATTGCGCCAAGTACAAATATAAAACAACCACACAAGATAAAGGATCACCAGGATAATACAAAAATAATTCATTTTATTATGATTAATTACTTTCATCTGTATACAAGTTGAATTAGACTTCATCAGATTCTGTTAAGAACAGCAGTTAAGTGCTCTATTTAAAGCAGTTAAAATGATCACATGACAGCTGACCCTTCTTAAAGATAAATAACATGTTTAAAAGCTTTAACAAAATCAAAATATGTATGCACATGTGTGTAGTCACTCGAGTGTGAATAATAACAATACACAAATATATTTAAAGAAAAGACTACTTTGAATTGTATTAAAATGAACTGTAATGCTAAAAAACATTATATAATACTAGAAAATATATGCAAGTAAAAAAAAAAATATCTTGCAATGATAAACTGACATTATTGAACAGTTACTCATCCAAACATTAACCAGGGATGACCCTGATTAGATTTTGAAATCAAACTAGGTCACGCACCTTGTTTTCACTGTACAGCTTGACTGCCTGCAACCTAAAAACACTGGCAGCAGAAACTGGCTGCATCATTTAATGTCAGGAGGTTGAGTTACATTCAGTTGTATGTGCCACCTTAGTTCCTTGTATTCTAATGTGTGCTCTCAACCCTCCTCCCTTAGGAGAAATGTCAACTTTATCTATAATAAAAACACAAATCTTTTAAAGTTATATCAGATGGAATGGAAGTGCATTGCTAATAACTTTCCTTATGTCTATATCATTTTTATACTCTTATTTCCTTGGGGCATTTAGTCAGCCACGGTGGTGCAGCGGTTAGCATTGTCACCTCACAGTAAGGGGTTCTTTGGTTTGATTCTCGGCTGGAGCACCTTCTGTGCAGAGTCTGCATGTCCTCCCTGCGGTAGAGTGAGTTTTAAAGACGTGTGTGTGTGTTTGTGTGTGTAAGTTGGCTGCTGGGCTGGCAACATGACACCATAAAACACCACTGCCATTCAATCTGCGGACCGGTGATCCACTGCAGTGACCCCTAACCAGGATAAGCCAAAAGACATTGCATTTCCTTTGGCCATTTGGATCGCTTTAAGTAGAGCACATAGTGCTGCTTTCAACAGATTCTGATGAAGTCTTATTCAACTTGTATGCAGATGAAAACTCTTATTAATGTCTTTAAAAAATAGATGTAACCATAAAGACTTAAGGTAAAAAAAGTCATGGGCATTTAGAAGCCATGAAGCTGAAACACTTGATGCCCTTAAGGGGTTATTTGCATATATCCCATGAGCGTTCACTATGGGAGGTTTAAGGTATTACAGTGAGAACTTTTGCTTGGCTGGATTGTTCTTGCAGTTTTTACTGAGTAGTTTGTGTGACCATTTTATCCATTGGTTTTAATATTAATAAAATGTATTTTTCTTGGATTATCTTGGTGCAACTCATTCTGTCAGCATGGTTGTATTTTTTGGATGTTGATCGTGTTACACTGCTGCAGTCATCACACTTGGGTTATCCTGCCGTCATGCGGTCGGCCAGAGTTCCAAAGTCTTGGTCTGGTGTCTGTTGCTGTCGCTTCTTCCCTGACATCAGTGCGCCAGGGGTATATAATATGCATCAGACGTGATTTTCTTCAGTCTTTTCTTGCCGTGCGGTGCCCGAAGCAGAAGCAGTTCGCAAGTGCCGGTCGGCCGACTCCTGAGATTTTCAAAGTTGAATTTCAGATCCGAAGTCTTCAATAAAGCTAAGTACCCCGTTGGGGAAACCTTTTTCTTGCCTCAGACCGATGTCAGAAAAAGTTAATTGTATTTCTTGTGGGAAGCAAATACTTCATAAGGACTTCCACTCATACTGTATTCCATGCCTAGGCCCTGATAATGACGTCACTAGTTGTTGGTTTTGTGCTAGATTCAACAAATGCACTATAAAGAGACGTTTTAAAGGTTCAGTTATACCATGTCGTTGGATCAGCCGATGACCTCAATACCGAAAAAACGCAAAGACAAGGATAAAGACAGGCATTCGAGGTCCAAAACTGACTAAACCTCTTCTAGGCCAGTCGACGGTTCTCAGTGAGGCGCTTTCGCAGCCCCTGACACCCGCTACCTCAGAACCACAGGCCGCTTCCGACTCCCATGTGGAGACATCTAGGCCTCTGGAAACTCAAGGTGTTAGGCCTATGGAATCTAATCCCTCAAATGGGTCCAGAGCCGCTGAGCAGGCACCGGCTTCTGAGGGTGTTTTCAGACCTTCACAACTTACCATTAAAACAACAGCCAAGACAAAGGTACCATTAAAGACAAATAAACAAGTACAGCATTCTCTTGGACAGTCCTCCATGCCTAAGAAACAGATGCTTAAAATGGTCGAAGTCCTCATTACTCTAATCAGGGGTTCCCATCCCCCTCCTGAGAAAAGGCCTAGGCAGGATACAGACTATGCCTCCTCTGATCAGGTTTCCATTTCCTCTGATTCCTCTTCAGACCAGGGATATTCTTTACCCCCCTATGAGGACACTGATGCTGAGGAATCTATTCCTTCAGCCTCTCCTCCTGAGGATTACTCTCTTGGGGAAACTTTACATACCATGAGGGAACATTTCCATTGGGAAAGTCAAGAATACTCAGAATCCAAGAAAAGGCTCAGGGATTTCCTCTTATTGCCTCAGCACAGGCCCCTGGCTATTCCGCCTGTGCTAGACATTGTGGATGATGTGTTCTCTGAATCCAGCTTATCTCCTGATTCTTTGCCCCCTGCTCCAGCCAAGCCAGATAGGTATTATAGAGTCCCTGACTCTCACAAGTTTCTGTACAAAAACCCTTCTGCTCATCCAGAAACTATTTCCCAGGGTCCAAAAGGGGTTAAGGCTTCCATTGCAAAAAATCCAGTACCCTCTGACCGAGATTCTAGAGCTTTGGATAGATAGGGGAAAAAAGTATACATGTCTGCAACTTTAGCACTAAGAGCTTTAAATTGCTAGTTTCACATGCTTAAGTACCAACAATATTTAATGGCTCAGATAAAACAGAAAATGCTTGCTAGCTCAGAAGCTCCTGATTGTAAAGAAATGCAGGATTTATTGCATGCAGTTGAACAGGTGGGAAAACATACTCTGTAATGTGGTTTTGATTCTTGAGGCCTCTTGTAGAGCCGCAGTTACAGGTTCTGTTATTCGAAGACATGCTTGGTTAAAAGAACAGAGTTTACTTGATCATGTTAAGGCAAAGTTATTGGATGCTCCTTTACAACATGATACCTTGTTTGGTGTTAAGGTAGAAGAGGTGGTAAAGAAAATGGAGGACAAAGCTAAATCTATGCAAACCGTCAAGGATTTCTTACAGGTACAGCCACCTCGGTTTAGCAGAAATTGGCCAACAAAAAATTGGTCCTTTCCAGTGTCAGGCCACAGAGAGGCAGATACAGATGCTCAAGAGGCAGATCTCAACCCCAAGGCTCAAATAGATAACGACAGTGGGGCACCTCAACCCCAAAAGGAGGTGAGGACAAGTCTCAGCCTTACAGGAAACAGAATGACTTTCCTTTGCATACGCCAATCCTGTCCCTTCTGGAAGCCCCCTTAGGGGGAAAACTAGCACTTTCTTCTCAAAACTGGCAAATAATCACCCAAGACAAATGGGTCCTGAATATTGTGTCTCAAGGTTACAGATTCCACTTCCATACTTTACCAAAGCTAAAAGGAATGCCAGACCTGCCACAAAATCAATGGGCAGAGGCACAAAAACAAATTTCAGCCCTCATGGACATGAGTGCTATACAAAAAGTACCACAACAGGAACAAGGACAAGGATTTTACTCAAGACTCTTCCTGGTCCCCAGAAAGGACAAAGCCTGGAGGCCTATACTGGACCTTTCAATTCTGAATACTTACCTGGATATTCCAAAATTCAAAATGTTGACATTACAGCAGCTTCTACCCATGCTGGGCAAGAAAGCATGGCTTGTTACTCTGGACCTCAAAGAGGCATACGTGCATGTCCCTATCAGACAAAATTGCAGAAGATACCTCCGATTCAAAGCTGGTACAATGCACTGCCAGTTCTCTGCACTGCCCTTTGGCTTATCTATTGTGCCCAGGGTCTTCACAAAGTGCCTGGCACCAGTAATTGCATTTTGCAGACAAAAAGGTATTCAAATATATCCATACCTGGACGACTGCCTCATTCAAGCAGAGACAAAGGACATTCTTCTACAGCATCTGGCGTTTGTGAAAAAGTTGCTAATTTCTCTAGGGTACAGAGTAAACGAAAAGAAGTCAAAACTAGTGCCCTCACAACAGATTACATTCCTGGGTGCCAGCTTAAATGCAATGGCCCAGATGGCTTACCTCACGCCAGACAAGTGCAACTAACTCAATATTTTCAACTACTGGCAAAGACGTCCCATTTCCCTGCAAGAAAAATTCTGCAGGCCCTGGGATTCATGGCATCCTGCATACTACTAATACCATATGCCAGACTGCATATGAGGAAATTACAATGGTACCTAAAAAGTGTTTGGACTCAACATTCTCACAGTCTAGAAGCAGTAATTCCAATAATCACCTGCCTACAACTGAGTTTCGATGGTGGGCACAGGCATGTCACCTAAACAAGGGTCAGCCTTTTACCCAACCCACAGCCAGGCAAACTCTCACAACAGATGCTTTGGATTACGCCTGGGGAGCACACATGGCAGGAAAATGCATTCATGGCAAGTGGACCACAGACCAGATGCAACTTCACATCAATCAAAAAGAGATGTTGGCTGTTCAGAATGCCCTAACAGCTTTCAAGGACCTTCTACATCCAGGACAACTATTACTAAAGACAGACAACACCACAGTAATGTGGTACATAAACAAACAAGGGGGCACTCATTCTTATCATCTATGCAGGTATGCCATGACCTTGTGGAACACAGCTCTAACGTACCAAGTTCACCTGCAAGCACAATTACTGCCAGGAAAGAAAAATACTCTGGCAGACGACCTAAGCAGAAATATCATGGACCCTCACAAATGGAAATTGAATCCACAAATCTTCAGCATAACACAAAAATGGGGATGCCCAGACATAGATCTTTTTGCCTCCCCTCTGAATTGCCAACTACAAAAATTCTGCACAAGGACTTATCACAAACAAGTATGGAAAGTGGATGCCCTTCTGTTCAGCTGGAAAAACCTAAAAGTCTATGCCTTCCCACCACTGCCTCTCCTTTCAAAGGTACTCCTAAAGCCAGGCAAGAAAAAACACAGATGATCCTGATTGTTCCAGACTGGCCACGCCAGCACTAGTACCCTATCTTAAGGAACTTGGCGCAGGGCCCACCGTGGATTTTCCCTCAAATTCCACACCTTCTGACACAAAACAATCAGATCCTGCATGGTCAGCTCAAAACCCTAAACCTGGCTGCATGGCAGATACTTTAGTCAAATAGGCAACACCTCTATCTAAAGCTGTTATGGATGTCATTGTGGAGGCCAGGAGGCCTAGCACCAGGAAAGCTTACTCAGAAAAATGGAAGAGATTCTGTGCCTGGAACCAGGCTCACAGCCTTCACCGTCTTGTTCCAGACATTCCTCAGATTTTACAATACTTGACTGAGATGCTGGACAGACGCCTATCGTTTGGATCAATTAAGATCCACGCCTCTGCCATTTCTGTATATTACAACACGGATCCTCCTTTATTCTCTCATCCCTTGCTAAAGCAGTACCTCAGAGGGGCTAAAAACATAAGACCACCCCGGAGAGCACCAACTTGGGACCTCAATTTCGTTTTGTAAAAACTGACCCTACCACCTTTTGAGCCAGCCAATACAGCCGATCTAAAAATTTTATCATTGGAAAACAGCTCTGCTCCTGGCAATAACTTCAGCACGAAGAGTCTCAGAGCTACAGGCATTAATGACAGTGGAACCTTTCATAATTTTTCATCAGTACATGGTATCTTTAAGGACAAACCCTACCTTTATGCCAAAGGTGGTATCTACTGCTGGCTCTTAACCAAACCATCCATTTGCCTACTTTTTATCCAAACCCCCAAAATAAAGGGGGGAAACTTTTGCATTCTTTGGACATACACAGGCAGCTACGCTTATACTTGGACAAAACAAAAGCTTTCAGGAAAACTGATAAACTGTTTGTAGCATATGCTGCAGAATCACGATCACAAGGCAAGGCTATCTCAAAGCAGATTATATCCAAATGGATAGGACACTGTATTCAGTACTACTACACACAGCATGGAAAATCAGTCTCTAATAACATTAGGCCTCATTCCACCAGGGCGACAGCCACTTCAACAGACTTTCTCAGAGGAGTACCTACCAAGGAAATTCTGGAGACTGCAACTTGGAGTTCAGTGCACACCTTCACCAAGCATTACCACCTGCCTCTTTACTCCAAATCCTGAGCAGGATTTGCCACTGCAGTTCTGCAGGGCCTCTTAGCCATTCCGAACTCTTTATAGACCAGCCACCCAAACTTAGCTTTGGGATTCAACCCAAGTGTGATGACTGCAGCAGTGTAACACGATGAACATAGTACAGTTTTGTACCTACCATAAATGTAGATGTTCGAGTGTTCACACTGCTGCAGTCCAGGTTACCCTCCCTCCATCCCCTCTAAACTAGCTGGACTTCTCTATACCCTTCTATCCTATACAACCTTTGGGGTGTATTTGCTGGTAACTGAAGGTATTGTTTTTTATTTTATATGTATATTTTTGATTGGCAATATGTATTGCCTACCCACTTGGGGGCACCTGACATCTGGGGCAAGAAAGACTGAAGAAAATGGCATCTGATGCATATTATATACCCCCTGGCGCACTGACGTCAGGGAAGAAGCGACAGCAACCAACGTCGGACAAAGACTTTGGAACTCTGGCCGACTGTGTGACCGCCTGACGGCAGGCTAACCCAAGTGGGATGACTGCAGCAGTGTGAACACTCAAACATCTACATTTATGGTAGGTACAAAACTGTACTTTCCTGGTTGCATGCGGAGTTGTAGAACAAAGCTTTTGCTGCTTTTTTGGCTAAGTGCAAATAAGTGATGCCTGCTTTGAAAAAAAAAAAAGTTTATTCATGAAACTTTCAGACCTTAAACACTGAAATAGTTATCTTGATAGGCCCTTTGAACCTAGTAATAGATCATTTCTCAACCTGTGTAAAGGTGGGGGAAAGCCTACGTTTTGTAGTCTGTACTCTTTAACTTAGGCCCGTAAGAGTAATGGCCAGTATACTAAATTTTCTTTGAAATTTTCTATTTTCTCTGTCACCACTAATCTACTATTACAGATGCATATTTACAAGTTTTTGCATTGTTTTTTCTCCTTTATGTTTAGTTCTCCAAGTATCTGGTGTAATCCTGCCATTAACGTTTTTATAGGAAAGAAGGCTGATGGCTACTAACATACTATTTAGGAGCATCTTACTCCTTGGAACTGACTTTTTAACTTCGCAAGTCTCTCTTCTGTCAAATGGGAAACTAAAATTTCAAGTCTAAGCCTTATAGTTTTATTAGATTTTAAACACGCAAATACAGCTTACAGTTGTGTGTTTTGCTCCTGCAGAGTCGACACACCGATTTAATAAAAACTTTAAAACTTGAAGCGCTTTTAGTTTGCAATCATGCAAATTCATCAGAAGTACAAACAAAGGAAATTGAAACATCCTTATATACACACTTGATCTGAAAAACGCGGGACAGTTAACTGTTAATTACTTAAATGACCATTACCTAAAACTACATAGAATCTGTTTCAAAAACTATAATAAACTTCATTTTGTACAAATACTATATTTTAAACTTCATAAACGCAAATACAATACATACAAAATAGGGCATTAAATTATATGAACACTGAGCTGAAAGAAACCTTATTGACACCAGTTTAAATTACCCTAAGCCACTACGCTAATAAACATCAGTGTTATTAAAAAACTAAAAACAGTAATATTCAACTTAAGTTCTTTAGTACTAAATTTCATCTTTGCAGACTCTTCAATTTGAGAACACTACTAATAGAGCAGGACTTGTTGAGTCCTGGAACGTTGTATGAGAACACTACTAATAGAGCAGGACTCGTTGAGTCCTGGAACGTTGTATGCATTGAGTTTGATCTGCCACATTAATTCTAATTCTTCAAGTTTGAGAGGGAAAGGACCCCCTCTAATGTCCTGCAAAATATTGTCAATAACCATAAATTTAAACTGATGGTCCACATTTAAAAGTATATGCTTTGCTAATGCATTATCAGACTTACTATGGCTAATAGCATATAAATGCTCGTACATTCTGTCTTTGAGTCTGCACTCCGTTTTGCCTACGTAAAAGGCAGGACAGCGTGTACATCTAGCCAAATAAACTATAAGCCTAGAATTACAATTAAACCTTGATCTTAGTTTATATTGTTGACCATTCACCACGAACAAATTAGCTACGTCTACATGTTTGCAATAGTTACAGTTCTCACATTTGTTCATCCCAACTATTCTAGAAACTTTAGTGTGTTGTTTTTCTAGTACATTTTTGAGATTTCTTCCACGTTTAAAAACTATAGTTGGTGTACTACCAAATTTATTAAACAATGTTTGATTGCATCTAATACATCTGTGCATCTATACAGCCCAAATGTTTAGGAAAAGTACATATTCTAATTCCTTTCTTCATTTTTCTAGTTGCCATCCTTTTCATCAGAAACGGTCTGTCATCAAAGGTCAGCTGGTTAGGGCCTCTCATATTATCAGCCAAGATGAAGACTTTCAAAGGGAATGTATGTTTCTAGAAAAAATTTTTTTACATCGTGACTACCCAGAAATCCTTTTGGATTCTTTAATTGAGGAGGTCAATTGTAAAAGGGCAAATCAAATCTATAAGCCTATTTTGGCCATTAAATCATCTGGTAGTAACAACTCAACGGTTTTAGATGCGTCAGTGGTTGCAAGTCCTAGTGAGTCTCTTCCACACAATAATCAAACATTACATAGTAGACTTATAACTACATTTAGCGCACAAAGCAATCTTTGTATTAAAATAGTGCAGAAAAACTGGGAACTGTTTAGATGCAGTCAAACATTGTTTAATAAATTTGGTAGTACGCCAACTATAGATGTCCTTCATGGATGCATCTGCAGTCATAACAACTGGGTTGTCCTGTCGTCAGGCAGCCCTTCGGTCGGCCGGATTCCAAAGTCTGGGTCCGGCTTCGGCTGATGTCGCACTTCACCCGACGTCATCTCTGCTGGTCTTCGGGTATAAAGGCATCAGCCGACGCCATTTTCCTCAGTCTTTCTTGCCGCCAAGCAGAAGCTGTTCGCAAAGTGCCGGTCGGTCAGATCCAGAGATTACTACTACCGAATACTACTTGAAGACTTCTAAAAGCTAAGTACCCGCTGGGGACTCTTTCTTGCCTCAGCCGATGTCAGAAAAAAGTCAATAACTGTTTAACTTGTGGGAAACAAATACCTCATAAAGATTTCCATTCTTACTGTTTGCCTTGCTTAGGCCCAGACCACGTAGCAGCCTGTTCGGCCTGCGCTTCCTTCAACCGACGAACGCTAAGGCCGGTCGGAGTTTGCTGAACAGTTTTTCGCTCAGACTTTGCATATTATGCCGCCGGATCCTCCGACTACCCAAATTATTAAAAACGCAAGGAAAAGACCGACACTCGTGGTCCGGTTTCGCCGAAACCACGGTGAAGCAAGTCGCGAGTGTCTCGGTTTCGGCTGAAACCGAGAAAACTGGTCAATCTCCAGCCGAATCCATGGCTACTACTGAGGCTCCTGCTACCTTACCTGAATCGGCCTCAGAAATTTTGCCTACAACCGTGGTTTCTACTGATTTATCAGACACCATCCCTTTGGATATCTCTACCCCAGCACGTGGTGCTGCTAGACCCCCTGCAGCCATGTCTATCAAGGCCTTTGCCAGGGCCAAAGCAGCCAAATCTGCTAAGGCAGTGCCTGTTAAACCTCCCTCACACAGGCCCACTTCTAGTTCACAAATGCTTACTCTGGCAGAAGATTTAATATCCTTAATTAGGGGATCCCAATCTCACCCAGACAGGGCCTCTCAGCCCCCTGAAAAGAGACCTAGGACAGAGCCCCCCGAGCCAGTGTCCTCTGAGGCTTCTGCGGATGACTCCAACATTTCAGAACAGCCAGAGGACCCTTTTTCTACATATGAAGACTCCGATGCTGAAGAATCCATTCCAGCTGCCTCGCCACCAGAGGAATTTCATTTGGGGAAACCTTGCATGCCATGAGAGAACAATTCCAATGGCAGGGACAAGATTTCTCAGACTCAAGAAAAAGGCTTAGGACCTTCCTACACTTACCACAACATAGGCCCTTAGCTATACCTCCTGTTTTACCTGTTGTGGATGACGCATTTAATGATGTCTGCACTGCTCCTGATTCTTTACCTCCTGCCCCTGCCAAACCTGATAGATATTACAGGGTACCTGACACTCATCACCACCTATACAAGGCCCCACTGGCAGACCCCGAAACTATTTCCCAGGGGCCTAAGGCAGTAGCCTCAACCACAGCAAAAAACCCTATTCCTTCAGAAAGGGAATCCAGGTCCTTAGACAGATGGGGGGGGAAAAGTTTACACCTCTGCTACTCTCTCAGCTAGAGCTTTAAACTGACAATTTCACATGATCCAATACCAAGAGTTTATGCTTGATCAGTTAACTAAGAAAGTATCCTCTGATGAATCTTTGGACAAGAAATATGTATTAGAAATGGTAAATAACATACAACAGGTTAGTAACCATTCCTTAAAATGTGGCTATGATGCACTGGAGGCTTCATTTAGATCAGCCATGACTGGCACAGTGATAAGAAGACATGCATGGCTGAAAGAACAGGTCTTACCGGATCATGTTAAAGCAAAGCTATTAGATGCTCCCATGGATAAGGCCAGTTTATTTGGTACACCTGCCCAGCAGGTAATGAAGAAAATGGAAGAAAAGGCAAAATCTGTACAGACAGTTAAAGATTTCTTACAGGTTCAGCCCCAAGGTTTAGCAGAAACTGGCCTGCCAAAAATTGGTCCTTTCCTGACTCCACAAGATCCCAAAGGGGCAGAAACAGACGATCCAGAGGCAGAAATCAATCCAGAGGAGGTGCCTACAGAGGACGACAGTGGCAAGGTAATAACAGAGGCACAGACACAACCACTGCCACTGCAACAGGACAATCACAGTGACTTGACTCTAACTCCGCCTACCAGGGAGCAAATAGCAGCACCATTAGGTGGAAAGTTAGCCTTATTTTCGAAAAATTGGCAATATATCACAAAGGACAAGTGGATTTTGCAAACCATAGACCAAGGCTACCGGTTCCACTTCCACACCTTGCCAGTAAAAAGAGGAATGCCAAACCTGCCTCCAAATCAAAAGATAGAAGCTCTACAGCAGATAACGAAATTATCCAAGATGAGAGCTGTGGAAAGAGTACCAATAACAGAACAGGGCAAAGGATTCTACTCCAGACTCTTCCTAGTACCAAGAAAAGAGAAAAGTTGGAGACCTATTCTCGACCTGTCCATCTTAAACACATATATCATTGTCCCAAAATTCAAAATGCTGACCCTACAGCAACTCCTTCCCATGCTGGGCAAGGAGTGTTGGCTGGTAACTCTAGATCTCAAGGAGGCATACCTGCACGTCCCCATTCGACCCAATTGCAGAAGATACCTCCGATTTCTTGCAGGATCAGAGCATTATCAATTCTCAGCATTGCCCTTTGGCTTATCTACTGCGCCCAGAGTATTCACAAAATGCCTGGCATCAGTAATCGCTCACTGCAGACTACAGGGAATCCAAATTTATCCATACATGGACGACTGCCTACTACAAGCGGACAACAAAAGCAAGCTGACAACAGATTTACAAAGGGTCATTTACTTGCTACAAGCCCTGGGATACACAGTCAACTTACAAAAGTCAAGGCTGATACCATCCCAGACAAGAACATTCTTGCGGAATTGGACACAGTAAAACAAATGGCATTCCTAACTACAGAAAAACAAAAAGAACTCCCTCTTTACTTCTTGGCATTAACAAGACAGAACAAACTAACAGCAAGAAAAGTTCTGCAGGCCTTGGGCTTCATGGCATCATGCATAATCTTGGTACCACATGCCAGACTGCATATGAGAAAACTACAGTGGTACCTAAAGAATTTACGGTCTCAACACAGGCACAGCCTAGAAGCAGAAATACCATTAATCCCATGCCTAAAACAGGAATTCCTCTGGTGGGCCCAAGCATGCCAGTCAAACCCAGGCCTACCCTTCCACAAGTTTCAACAAGCCAAACCATCACAACAGACGCCTCAGACCTAGGATGGGGCGCACATGCTGGACAAATGCGCACAAGGATTGTGGACTCAGGACCAGCTGCACTTGCACATAAACCAAAAGAAATGCTGGCAGTAAAACTGGCAATCCAAAAATTCAGACCATTCCTCAAAGAAGGCCATTTGATGATAAGGACAGACAACACCACAGTCATGTGGTACATCAACAAACAGGGAGGCACTCATTCATACCCCTATGCAGAATGACTTTGGACCTTTGGAATCTGGCTCTCAGCTACAACATCCAGTTACAGGCAATATTTGTACCGGAAAGAGAACACCCTAGCAGACATGTTAAGCAGAACCACCTTGGATGCTCACGAATGGATGCTACACCCAGACATCTTCAAGACCATCACAAAGAAATGGGAATGCCACAAATAGATCTATTCGCTCCTCTCAATCACCAGCTCAAAAAATTCAGCACAAGGACATTCCACCCACTTGCATGGAAGGTGGATTCTTTCCTTCAGCTGGACAGGTCTGACAGCATATGCATTTCCACCTCTTCCCTTGATACACAAGGTATTACTGAAAATCAGAGGAATGTCCAAGGATAATCCTGATAGCTCCGAACTGGCCAAGACAACACTGGTACCCACTGCTGAGGAGCATGTCTCGAGAGAAAATGTGGTCAATACCCTGATGCCTTTGATGTTAACTCAGAACAACTACAGCATCATGCATCCAAACCTAAAAACTTTGCAGCTGACTGCCTGGAACATCACATAGCAGCAACTAAGCCAGATCTTTCCCAAAGGGTTAAAGACATTATCCTTGAAGCCCGCAGACCTTCAACAAGAAGGAACTATGCAGGAAAATGGAAAAGGTTTGTCATTTGGAGTGCTGAAAGAGGAAAAGATGTGTCGAATATAGATATTGCAAACATTCTGGAGTATTTGGCAGAGCTTTTACATACAGGCCTGTCCTATTCCTCCATCAAGATACATGCATCAGCTATTTCAGCAGAATACAGCTTTGATCCACCTGTCTTTTCACATCCTCTACTCAGGCAGTTCCTCAGAGGGATCAAGAATGTAAAACCTCCAAGGAAACCACCATTACCAGCATGGGACTTTAACTTTGTGCTAGAAAAGTTGACACTCCCTCCGTCGAACCAGCAGCAACAGCAGATCTACAGCACCTATCATGGAAAACTGCTTTCCTACTGGCAATTACCTCAGCAAGGAGGGTTTGAACTACAGGCCTTAATGGCAGTACAACCCTTCCTAATCTTCCATAAAGATAGGGTGTCCATGAGAACAAATCCTACATTTATGCCTAAGGTGGTATCCAGAGTGTCTTTAAACCAGGCAATCCACCTACCTACCTTCTTTCCCAATCCACAAAACAGAGGGAAAGAATGCTGCATACTTTGGACGTACATAGACAGCTACGCTACTACCTGGACAGAACCAAAAGTAACAGAAAAACTGACCAGCTTTTGGTAGCCTATGCAACAGGGAGGGAAGGAAAAGCAATTTCCAAACAGACAATCTCCAAATGGATAGGAAATTGCATAAGATTTTGTTACTCCTTCCATGGAAAACCAATTCCACAGAACATAAGGCCTCATTCTACAAGGGCTACAGCCACTACCACAGCTTTCTTACGAGGAGTGGCAACCAAGGACATTATTGAGGCTACTTGGACCTCTGTGCATACATTTGCCAAGCATTATAATTTACCTCTATATTCTAGATCCCGAGCAGGGTTTGCCACTGCTGTATTGCAAGGGATCCTAACCACACCATAATTTTATCATCCTCCTCCCTAGTTGGCTATGGTATTCTACCCAGTTGTTATGACTGCAGATGCATCCATGAAGGACATAGTACAGTTTTGTACCTACCATAAATGTAGATGTCCGAACTGGATAGCATCTGCAGTCAGGATTACCTCCCTCCTTCCCCTCTGTGGTACTCCTAGGGTATTTATCCTCCTAATAGCTAGCTGGGGAGGGGAGTCTCTTATGGTGTATTTGTTTGTATATATGTACATACATGCTTATTTTTTGTGTTTGCCTTCTATCTTTTGGAAACATTGGCATTTATCCAAAATTTAGCCTTCCAAGAGGGCAACTGGCATCTGGGGCAAGAAACACTGAGGAAAATGGCGTCGGCTGATGCCTTTATACCCGAAGACCAGCAGAGATGACGTCGGGTGAAGTGCGACATCAGCCGAAGCCGGACCCAGACTTTGGAATCCGTCCGACCGAAGGGCTGCCTGACGACAGGACAACCCAGTTGTTATGACTGCAGATGCTATCCAGTTCGGACATCTACATTTATGGTAGGTACAAAACTGTACTTTTTTAAACGTGGAAGAAATCTCAAACAAATACTAGAAAAACACACTAAAGTTTCTAGAGTAGTTGGACTGAACAAATGTGAGAACTGTAACTATTGCAAACATGTAGAAGTAGCTAATTTGTTCGTGGTGAATGGTCAACAATATAAACTAAGATCAAGGTTTAATTGTAATTCTAGGCTTATAGTTTATTTGGCTAGATGTACACGCTGTCCTGTCTTTTACGTAGGCAAAACGGAGCGCAGACTACGGGACAGAATGTACGAGCATTTATATACTATTAGCCATAATAAGTCTAATGCATTAGCAAAGCATATACATTTAAATATGGACCATTAGTTTAAATTTATGGTTATTGACAATATTTTGCAGGACATTAGAGGGGGTCCTTTCCCTCTCAAACTTGAAGAATTAGAATTAATGTGGCAGATCAAACTCAATGCATACAACGTTCCAGGACTCAAGTCCTGCTCTATTAGTAGTGTTCTCAAAATGAAGAGTCTGCAAAGATGAAATTTAGTACTAAAGAACTTAAGTTGAACATTACTGCTTTTAGTTTTTTAGTAACACTGATGTTTATTAGCGTAGTGGCTTAGGGTAATTTAAACTGGTGTCAATAAGGTTTCTTTCAGCTCAGTGTTCATATAATTTAATGCCCTATTTTGTATGTATTGTATTTGCATTTATGAAGTTTAAAATATAGTATTTGTACAAAATGAAGTTTGTTATAGTTTTTGAAACGGATTCTATGTAGTTTTAGGTAATGGTCATTTAAGTAATTAACAGTCAACTGTCCCGCATGTTTTAGATTGTGTGTATATAAGGATGTTTCAATTTCCTGTGTTTGTACTTCTGATGAAGTTTGCATGATTGCAAACAAAAAGCGCTTCAAGTTTTAAAGTTTTTATTAAATCGGTGTCGACTCTACAGTTACTTGGACTTGTTTTGTTTTGAACAGTTGTTTGTGCCTTGAAAATTCCGCTGTTTTGCTCCTGCCCTTAACTAAAAATAAACTGCCATGGTTGGAATGTTTTGAGGCTACTTGTCTGTATTATGCACAGTTGTTAATAGATTTTTGAAGGGGAAGTACTTATCTCAAGTCTTGAAATGTTCCACCACTAATGCTTTTTCAGGGCTGTAGGTGAGCATTATAGGTTCTGGTTTGTGGAGAGGCGGATAGAGCTGCCCTTGGTAACTTGGGAGCAGCTGTTTGAGCCCATTTATGATGTTTCTTTCCTTATGGTGATCAGACTAGGCTTGCATCTCTTCTGAGGTCTGGTAGTATGAGTTTTTGGGAGCTTGTTGGAAGTTTCTTTTTTTACTTAACAGTGGATATAAAAAGTGTACACACCCCTGTTAAAATGCCAGGTTTTTGTGATATAAAAAAAAATGAGACCACAATAAATCATTTCAAAACTTTTCCCACCTTTAATGTGGCCTAGAAGCTGTACAATTTAAATGAAAAACAAACTTCTGTTAGGGGAAAAATAGAAAATGTATAATAAGCTGGTTGCATAAGTGTGCACACCCTTAAATTAATACTTTGTTGGAGCACCTTTTAATTTAATTACAGCATTCAGGCTTCTGCTGCTTGTTTTTCCCCGGGAAATGCATCATGTTCTCTCCTCCAAACACCCTAAACTAGGATTTGCTGCACAGACCATGCTCTGTTATTCCCTGGTCCCAGACTGTGGAAATGTTTCTTAAAGATCCTTCCTGTTATCCATTTCCTATTGACAAATAAAAGCACATTTCAAGACTCTAGGAAAGAGCAACTGCTATTTCTCTGGTCATATAGCTTAACCTTTTCATTCCCTTCTGTTTACATACCTTGCTCCGACTGTTTTTGATTGATTCTTTCTCTCTCTTTTATAAATATAATATATATTTATATATATATATATATATACATATATAAATATATATATATATATATATATATATATATATATATATATATATATATATATATATATATATATAATATATATATATATATATATATATATATATAAATATAATATATATTTATATATATATATATATGCATATTTTTTTACTCATTCTGTATATGATGTAATTTATCTATTTTCTTTATTCCCCTCAAACCAGCTGTGATATTCGCTTTGTAATTATTATATGGATATGTTGCATTTTGTCATTCACTCTGTATATTATGCCATATAACTATTTGTGTTTTCTCTAGGCTGAGACTGAAATGGGTCCAATAGGACAATGAGATCAATGCTGTATCCCAGTTAACAAATTCAAAGTAAAAAAATAGAGACATTGCTCCATGGTCAAGCCAAAAATAAACTGTCAATTCCACAGTCGGTCCTCCTTTCAGCCACAAAAGAAAGTTAAGCAAACAGCATTTGCCACTACAGCAGAGTAGCAGTTTGCCCCAGCCAATGGTGGTTGACTTTGCTGTGACCATTGGTTGTATATCAGACCACTCATCTTTTACCCCAGATTCTTCTGGTGTACCACCTACAGGCACTATGGACTGGCGTTAGCCATGTTTTCTGCGAATGAACGAGTCCCCTCAGCAAGGGAGATGCCACGCTTGTCAGTCTTGGGAGAGGGAACAGGGAAGGTTTACCTGTTTAGTCTCAATGTTTTGCCCATCCATGGGGAAGCTGCTTCTGTCATTTCCATTTTTTCTGTCAAAAAAAAAAATAAGCTAAACATGTATCCGCTTCTCAAAATCTCCATAGACTGTAGTAGTTTATTGGCTCTAACTCAGGGTTTTTTTCAGGCTATTGATGGATAAACATTTCTTGAAGAAGATTCTGAATCTGGACAAGAAGATGAAGGGACAGATGCAGGATTTTCTCCTCAGTTTTCTGATTCAGACTCAGAGGAGTGCTCAATTTTTGATTCCTCCTTTGGGGGATGCCCTCTCCTTGAGACCATTTCCAGAATGTGCTAGTGTTTTCAGTTTGAGTACAGTGAGGATGTTCTTCGTGTTTCACTGTTGCAGTCATCACATTTGGGTTATCTGCTTGCAGTAGCCCTCAGTTGGCCTGATTATCAAAGTCTTGGGTCCTGCATCGGTTACTGTCTCATCTTCCATGACATCCGGTAGTCAGGGGTATAAAGCATGCAGCCGACACCATTACATCAGTCTTTCTTGCCGTGCGGTGCCCGAAGCAGAAGCAGTTCGCAAGTGCTGGTCGGCCGACTCATGAAATTTTTGTTTCAGAGTTTCTGAACCGAAGTCTTCAACTAAAGCCAACTACCCCATTGGGGAAACTTTTTCTTGCTCTAAACCAATGTCAGTAAAAGTCAGTTGTATTTCTTGTCGAAAGCAAATACCTCAAAGATTTTCATTTGTACTGTATTCCTTGCCTAGGCCCTGACCACGACGTACCTTGCTGTCTGTTTTGTGCCTTATTTAAACAACGAACTGTTCGTAGTCTGTATATTTACACTTCTAAATATTTTGGTACTCTGTTCAATTATCCAGATATGTCTTTGGTAAGCCACCAGACTACCAACATTCCGAAAAGATAAAGACAGAGACAGGCCACCTAGGTCCAAAGCTGCCAACCACGCTTCTCCTAAGCTAGTCGCCTGTTCGCTGGTACTCGGTGAGGTGCTTTCACAGCCCCTGATACCCACTACTTCAGATTCGCAGGCCTCTACTGAGACCCATTCGGAGTCTGGTATGCCGTGAGATGCTTCAACTGTGGAACCTGCGGATGTCTCTGCCTTGGATGGGTCCGGAGCCGCTGTGCAGGCACCGGCTTCTGAGGGTGTATTCAGGCTTACTGACTTGCATATTAAACCAATGCCATCTTCTTCTTCAAGGCCTAAAATTCAATCTATGCCTAGAAAACCAACACCCAGACCACATGGTCAGGCCTCTATGACTAAAAAACAAATAAGAATGGCTGAAGATCTTATTACTTTAATCAGGGAAGCCAACCTTCCCCCTTTAAGAGACCTAGGACTGAATTTGCTTGTGATACTTCTGATCAGGATTCTGAAATCTCGGTTTCCTCTGATGACCAGGATGACCAGGATTTACCTTTATCTACCTATGAGGATTCTGATGCAGAGGACGTTATTCCCTCTGCTTCCCCTCCAGAGGATTTCTCTTTTGGTGAATCCTTGCATACTCTTAGGGAGCATTTCCGCTGGGAAAGCCAGGATTACTCTGATTCTAGAAAGAGGCTTAGGGATTTCTTACTCCTGCCCCAACACAGGTCTTTAGCTATTCCCCTGTACTGGACATTGTTGCTGATGCCTTTTCGGTATCTAGCTTGGCCCCTGACTCTCTACCTCCTGCTCCCAGAAAACCTGATAGATATTACAGGGTTGCTGACTCTCACAAGTTCCTTTTTAAAAATCCTACTGTGGATCCCGAGACCATTTCACATTGACCCAAGGGCATTAAGGCTACTACTGCCAAAAAAACTACCCCCTCTGATAGAGATTCTAGGGCGCTGGATAGATGGGGTAAGAAGGTGTACATTTCTGCAACCTTGGCCATTAGAGCCTTAAACTGCCAGTTTCATATGTTAAAGTATCAGCAGCATATTATTGGATTCACTTAAACAGAAAGTGATGTTGATTCCTGACTGTGCTGAAAATAAGGATTTACAGGATTTAATGCATTCTGCTGAACAAGTTGGAAAACATACTTTGCAATGTGGTTTTGATTCACTACAGGCATCATGCAGGGCTGCTTTCACTGGGTCTGTACTCAGAAGGCATGTTTGGCTTAAGGTGCAATCTTTGCCAGATCAGGTTAAAGCTAAATTGCTGGATGCTTCCTTAAATCAGGACACCTGTTTGGCAACAAAGCAGAAGTAGTACTTAAAAAGATGGAGGAAAAAGCTAAATCTATGCAAACTAAGATTTCCTACAAGTACAGCCTCCGAGATTTAGTAGGCATTGGCCCTCTAAGAACTGGTCCTTTCCTGCCTCTTCCAGGCCTTCTCAGTCCAAACCCAGAACCAGCAGAACACCCAGGCTTCAGTCCCAAGGTACGCACAGGACTAAGCAGTGGGGGGGGCACCCACTTCCAAATCAGGGAATAGTAAGACTCCCCCTATGGTAAACTGTCTCAATGAATTAATTTTAAAACTTTCAAGCCCTTCTCAACTGACTGCTCCTTTAGTGGGAAAGATTACTCTGCAGACAAAAAACTGGGAACTCATTACCCAGGACAAATGGGTTTTAAATATAGTTTCCCAAGGATACAGATTTCACTTCCACATGTTACCAACCCCAAACAGTTGGCCATATCTACCCCCAAATCAGTAGGCAGAGGCTCAGAAGCAAGTACTCGCTCTCTTAAGCATAAGGGCTATTCAAACTTTACCAGAATAGTAAAAGGGACAAGATTTCTACTCAAGACTTTTCCTGGTACCCAGAAAAGACAACTCATGGTGTCCTATCCTGGACCTTTCTATCCTAAACACCTTTTTGGTGATCCCAAAATTCAAGATGCTAACTCTTCACCAGTTGTTTCCTATGCTAGGCAAAGATGCCTGGTTGGCAACACTCGATTTAAAGGAAGCCTACCTGCACATCCCAATCAGGGAATCTTGCAGAAGATACCTACGTTTCAAAGCAGGCTATATGCACCGTCAGTTCTCTGCACTGCCCTTTGGCTTATCTACTGCACCCAGGGTATTCACAAAGTGCTTAGCTCCAGGCATTGCATTTTGCAGGCAAAGAAATATTCAAATATACCCATACCTGGACTATTGTCTAATTCGGGCAGAAAGCCAGGACATACTTTTGAATCATCTGGCATTTGCACAAAAGGTGCTAACTTGTCTGGGGTACACCATAAACGAAAAGAAATTACATCTTGTATCCTGTCAACAAATTATATTCCGTGGAGCAAGCTTGAACACAACTTCCCAGATGGCTTCATTTGACAGCTTGCTTCAAACTAATGGCCACAAAAACCCTGCTATCTGCAAGGCAAATACTGCAAGCCTTGGGTTTTATGGCCTCCTGCATTTTCCTAATTCCATATGCAAGCCTGCATATGAGGAAACTGCATTGGTATCTAAAAGCCTATGGTGTCAGTATTTTCAGGATCTAGAGGCAATGATTCCCATCATACATTGCCTACAGTTTTAGAGTTCCTTTGGTGGGCAGAGGCCTGCCACCAAAACAAGGGACTACCATTCACTCTACCCCCTGCCGCCCAAACCCTAACAACAGACTCATCAGACTATGCATAGGGGGCTAACCTGACAGGGAAGTGCATTCAGGGCAAATGGAACCGAAGTCAAATTCACCTGCATATCAATCAAAAAGAAATGTTAGCTGTACAGAATGCTCTGACAGCCTTTAAGGACCACATTCATCCAGGACAATTAATGTTAAAGACGGACAACACCACTGTTGTGGTACATAAACAAGTAGGGGGGGTACCCATTCATGCCCCCTCTGCAGACTAGCCATGGCTCTGTGGAACACAGCTTTGAGCTACCAAGTGCACCTACAGGCTCAATTCCTGCCAGGAAAGCTAAATGCACTGGCAGTCGAACTAAGCAGAAATCTCATGGACCCACACGAGTGGAAACTGGAACCAAAGACTTTCAACATGTTGATAACAAATGGGGGAGCCCAGATATAGACCGGTTTGCCTCCCCCCAGAACTACCAACTGGACAAATTCTGCACAAGGACTCCCCACAAACAAGCTTGGAAAGTGGATGCCCTGTTCTTCACCTGTATCAGTTTATGCCTTTCCTCTTCTGCCTTTCCTCTGCAAAGTACAACTAAAGATCAAACAGGACAAACCAAGGATGATACTGATTGCACCAGACTGGCCACGCCAACACTAGTACCCCCTCTTGCGCAGTGTCACTGCTGGCACCTGCCTCAGACCCCTACCCTGTTGTCCCAGCAGGAGGGCCAGATTTTGCATCCTCAGCTTCAAACCTTGAACCTGACAGCCTGGCTAATTACCTGATCTCTCCATTACCATCCCTCAGTAAACAAGTGTTGGAGGTAATTCTGGAGGCAAGGAGGCCTAGTACTAGAAAATCTTATGCTGAAAAATGGAAAAGATTCTGTTCCTGGAACCAAACTCAAGGGATGGGCACAGCAGCACTTAATTTACCTCAGATTCTTCAATACTTAACTGAGATGCTTCACAAGGGCCTTTCCTTTTCCTCCATCAAAACTCATACCTCAGCCATTTCAGCTCATTACAACACAGAACCACACCACTTTTCCCTCATCCACTGCTTAAGCAGTTCCTCAGAGGGGCCAAAAACTTAAGACCACCCAGGAGAGCCCCAACTCCAGCCTGGGACCTTAACTTTGTATTGAAAAACTTGCTCTACCTCCTTTTGAGCCAGCTGCAGGTGCATATTTAAAATTCCTTTCTTGGAAAACAGCCTTCCTTTTAGCAATTACTTCAGCAAGAAGGGTGTCTGAATTACAGGTCCTTATGGCAGTGGAGTCTTTCATCACCTTTCATGCGGGCAGGGTGTCCCTCAGGACCAATCCCTCCTTCATGCCCAAGGTAGTATCCAGTGTGGCTCTTAAGCAGTCCATTCATTTACCAACCTTCTTTTCTAATCCACAGAACAAAGGGGAATGGATACTGCACTCCTTAGATGTGCACAGACAACTTAGATTTTACTTGGACAGGACTAAACCTCAAAGGAAATCTGAACAACTGCTGGTGGCATTTGCTGCAGGGGCAGAGGGGAAGGCCATTTTAAAGCAAATCATTTCTAAATGGTTAGGCTATTGCATTCATTTCTGCTGTAAGCACCATGGAAAACCTTTCCCACAGGGGATAAGACCACACGCAACCAGGGCTGCATCTACCTCTACAGCCTTTCTTAGAGGTGTCCCTACCAGGGACATCCTAGAAGCTGCTACCTGGAGTTCTGTACATGCTTTCACCAAGCATTACCATTTGGCAATTTTCTCTAACTCCAGAGATGGTTTTGCCACTGCCGTCTTGCAGGGCCTTATAGCTGGTCCTAATGCTATCAGAATTCCTCCCCCCATCTTTAGCTTTGGGAATCTACCCAAATGTGATGACTGCAACAGTGAAACACGAAGAACATAGTACAGTTGTGTACACTTAACATAAATGTAGATGTTTGAGTGTATTCACTGTTGTAGTCCTGGGTACCCTCCCTCCAGCCCCCTGTCTTCTTTTGGCAATACCTCTGTTCTCCTTTACTATGCTTAAAAGCTTTTTGGTGTATTTTCTTTTTTGTTGGAGGTATAACCTTGCATATTTATATTTAATTGCTTCCCGTTGGGGGGCACCTGACATCTGGGGCAAGAAAAACTGATTTAATGGTGTCGGCTGCAGGCTTTATATACCCCTGACTACCTGACATCATGGAAGATGAGACAGCAACTGATGCAGGACCCAAGACTTTGGTAATCAGGCCAACTGAGGGCTACTGCAAGCAGATAACCCAAATGTGATGACTGCAACAGTGAATACACTCGCACATCTACATTTATGGTAAGTGTACACAACTGTACTTTTCTCATTCCCTCAAATTTTTTTGAGCTGTTACATAAGGAATTTCCTGAACCTTCATCAATTTCTCCAGTTCTGTCAGCTTTGGCAGATGTGTGTGGCTCTGCCTATAATTTTCTAAGTCTTTAAATTTGTATACAGTGTTCCCAAACCTGACCCAGCAACTAAAGAATTAGCTCATCCCACTGCTGCTAAACAATTTACTGCTATCCTAATCTTTCTGATAAAGATATGAAGATTATTGATGGGTACTGGAAAATTGTGTGTACTTCAGCATGTTTTGATTTTCAGAATTTTGAATCGTCAGGCTCACATGGTAATGTTTATACTGAGTAATTATAAAAGTATGAGAAATGTTTTTTTTTTGCAGTTTCTTCATGTGAGGAAAAGTCTGCTTTTAAACATTGTTTTTTTTCTGTACTAGTAATTGCTTGTTTTGTAGCATATGTATGACTCAGTTAATGCTTCTTCCAGGGCTTTGCTGTGGTGCTGTTGTGAGGAGATTTGCCTGTAGTAAGCAGCTAATATGCCCTCTTACCCATCCTGTGGAAAAGGCAGTGCTGAAAGCTGCATAACTGCAGCTTGTAGGAGATTTAGTAGTGTAGCAGCAGGAAGGGGCTAACAGTTTGTTCTAACTTAACGAACAGTGCATGTACTGCAGCTGGTGAGTTGGGCTTCATTTGGAAACACAGGCATACTTGAGCTCAACATTGTAAGTGCCTAGGCACCTGTCAGCCTCCATGTGGCTTGGAGATTAGGGAATAAAACACTCAAGTGATGTCTGACTGTACACTGCATTACAGATAGGATAGGGGAACAGATAGACTGCTACACCGACAGGGAGAGGGGCAGTGATTGTCATTTGGGAGGGTCCAGAAAGATCTTCATTAAAACTGTCAAGCGTTGCTGTGCTTTGGCCATTTCTTCATGACTCTGGACTTCTCTACATTGCAATTCATGTTTTAGCTACTTTTTTACTAATGTGGCTAAGAGGAGATCTCAGAGTGTAAGCATACATGATTTTTCCTTGCTTACTGAATGTGCCAAACCTGTTTTAAAAGCATTTGGTCTCCATTGCAGTGGTTTTAGAATGCAGTACGTTGTAGCTAAAGTAGTGTGTGTGTTTTTGTAGTATTACTTATAGCTTGTTTTCCTTGGTTGTTGACTTATCCCATGTCCTTTTTTGTTACCAGCATTGTCTATATTATATCGGCCCCTGCCTCTCCTGTTCTTGGGCTTCTTGTTGATAAAACAGGGAAGAATATTATTTGGGTTATGTGTGCTGTCGTCGTGACACTGATTTCCCACATGATGCTGGCATTCACTTTCTGGAACCCCTGGATTGCTATGGTAAGTTAGTAAAACATTTTCATTTTCTCCAAAACATTTGTTGTAGATTGAGTAAACTCTTATTCGAAAACACTGTTTCTTTTGCTAAACGTTTACTTTAATCATTGCAGTTAACTGCATTTTTATTTGTGTCCTAGCTGTGTTTTCCATAGCTGTTGTGCTAAGTATTTCGGATTCCAGATGGCTTTATTTTTATGAAGCAGGTGCTGCTTAAGTTAGTGAGTTGTTAATGCCATTTTGTGGACAGAGATTTGAATTTTTTCAGTGTGATTAATTCTCTTTGTTCTGGGTAGTCTGTCTTACAGGCATTTTGTGTTCGCGGAGAGGTATGAACTACCAGTTGAATAATTTAATTTTTAACATTCAGTTTCATGGTTTTCCTGCATGTAAGTTGAAGCTAGAATCCTAAAATACTGGACTCCACTTAAAGCACTAGAAGATGCCCTTGCATACTTCAGCATTCAATACTCTTGACAGTTTAGCCCCTGTATGCACCAAAATAATAAAATCTAATCACGCTCCCTGGCTAACAACTCTCATTTTATAGATAGCATTATCAAACTGTTAACAAATCCTGCTACTACTACTATTTGCCCCATCTCTGATCCTCCTTCACCCTTATATCATGACTACTGCACAAATAACAAACACCTCTCTCCTCCTCAACAAACTAGTGCTGCATCTTATATCTCATTTTCTCTTAAACCTGTCCCTACTTCTCTCATTCAAAAATTATTGCAAAAGCTAAAACCATGCTCCCTCTTCTCTGACAACCTCCCTCCTGAATACTAAAAGCTTGCTGCAAAATCCATAGCATATCCTGTCAGTATCCTTATAAATCATTCCATAGCAGAGTGCAAAGTCCTTAACCGCTGGAAAAAATCCATCAGCACCCCTTTACATAAAGGGGGCAACTCCAGTGAACTATCCAGTTATCGACCAATCTCCATCCTCTCTCCTCTTTCCAAAATCCTGGAAAAGTGCTTACATCAGCAATTGCTTCACCATCTAACCTAAAACAAACTACCCCTACTCAGCATGGCTTTCACACATCGCACAGCACCACCACTACCCTAATCTCATTCATGGACACTTTGTCCAAATCTATTGACTCTGGTAAGATCATCTCTGTATTACTTTTAGACTTATCAAAGGCATTTGACACAGTGTCCCACAACAAGCTCCATCAGCTGTCCATTGTTGTCTAAACCACACCATCCTGCCAATGGTTTGCAAGCTACCTGTCCAACCCCCAACAGTGCTTTCAATGGCAAAACAAACTGTCTCAATATCAGACCAACACAACTCGTGTACCACAAGGGCTCATCCTTGGTCCCTTACTTTTCAATGTCCTTACTAATAATCTCCCCACCTCATCGCCCCTTGGCTCCATTATCCAGTATGCAGATGACACTGCCATAATTTCCTCTTCTAATAACCTACTTGTATCTTCAGGAAATCACCCAAAGCTCCTTCACCTCAGTAGTGACATGGCTGAGAGAACCTCAGTTCTCTTAAATCCAAAAAAAAGGTCTTGCTATTCTCAACAAAGCCAGTCTCATCTGATTTTAAAATATACTCACTGGATATCACAGAAATTCAAAGGGTTCCCAAAGTCAGACTACTAGGTGTTACCATAGATAGTAAACTAAATTTTGAGCACCACATCTGCAGTAGCATTAAAACAACTCGCATCAAACTAGGAGCACCTCTATAGATGAAAGCTTTCCTGGATAACTCTGCCAGGAAAATCCTTGCCAACACCTATTTGTTCCCCTCTCTCTTATATGCAACCCCCTTATACACCAATGTACATTCTTCTCTTAAAAACAAGCTCCAGCCCTGCTACCATAAAATTGCCAAATTTGTCACCGGCTACTCCTACCTTTCACATACCTGCCTAGCCCTGAAAGAAGTAAAATGTCTTTAGCTCACACACCACCTAAACCTAGTTCAGCTGTCTTCTGCACATAAAATTCTCCTGATAGTTGCCCTGCCCTCAAATCTGTCCTAAAACCTGACATTCGTACCAGAACCCGCTGCTCTGAGAACAAACAACTTCTGACTGTACATTGCAAATAAAGAGCTGAGCAGTGCCTGTACTCTCATGCTACTGTTGCCAACAGACATTACAACCATTGGCAGTTTCCACAATTTCAAAACACACCCTAAAAAATACTTTTCTACTCAGAACTGCCCCAGTATCCGCGGTGGTGGTGCTGTGGTAGCGTTGTCGCCTCACAGCAAGACGTTGTCCCGTTCGATTCTCAGCCAGAGCGTCTTCTGTGGAGACATGCGTGAATGGGCGTACCTTCGTTGAAGGTTGTGCATTAGGGCCGGCAACTCAGCACGTAAAAATCAACTGCCAATCATTAGTGGACCAGAGTTCCGCTGTGGTGACCTCTAACCAGGAAAAGCCGAAAGACACAACAACAACTCAGAACTGCCCTGCTCTTTCCCAAACAGGTGAACTCCATTCACCTTCTAGGACATTGCCTTTCTGCACCTTTGATCCCTGAATCTCATCCACTATCCATTATCAAATCAAACTTAGACTCTTTATGCACCTTAAACTTTTTATATCCTACGCTACATTTCTCCTAAATGTATACTTCCTTCTATTTTTCTGTCCTTCTGTCTTATCCTCTCTCTACACCTTAATCCTTCCTGTAGAACATGGGGGGGAAATGGTGTAATCTGCATCAATTTTATTTAATACCATCTATGTAGTACATGTTCTATTACTGTAGGTACTTATTTGTATTTATGTAGTATTAGTTACTTATTTTGGGTGTGCTTTAATACTTGCTATTGTCTTGTTTATGTACTATGTTTTAACTGTAGATATTCATTTGGAGCTTTTCTTCTTGTGCCTCCACTGAAAATGGGTCCTTGTTTCCTGGTAAACAAATGTTAAATAAATTAAATAATTGGTGGTGGTATTGCCCGAAGTTAACTGTATGTAATCTGTTTATGTTCAAGCATTAACTGAATTGACTAGTATATTTTTGCTTTATCATATTTTCTGAAGTAGGAAATGAAGTGCAACTATCTCCAGTAAGTTTCTAGCAAGCTCCAGTTTTGTGTCCCTTTACTAAGGGAATATTAATCTCTAAGTTTGTCACCTGCCACCTTGTGACTCTTCTGCTTACCATTAATTACAAACACTACAATGAAAAGCTTACAGGAATCCAATAAGTCTGTTTGCAGTCTGTGATAGCCAGTAAATCCTTGTGTGTTGACTCAGCATCATATCTTTCAACTGTACAGATTTTTACAGAATGTACAGATTTTTTCCTCACATTTTTGGTCCGTTTTTCATAAAATTGTGATTTTCTGGCAAATTAATGGCAAATCATTAAAGAATGAAGTTAGAAAATAATGACAGACATTTGAGTTTCAGATTTCATACCCTTCAGAAAATTCATGCTAATGCAAAGCCTGTTATTCTACCAACTTTCTAAGTTTGTAAGAGCAGTGTTTAAACTGTACCTATTTTTGGGCCCTTTTCCCATTTGTATTAATGGCCTTGTCCAGATTTCCTGCTCTAAGAGGTTGAGAGATGTTCAGCATCCACATACAGTAATTGGATTTGTCTATGTTTGAGTAATTTTAGCATTTGTACTAAATTTTAAGTAAAACTGATGCTTGTATCCCTGTTTTATTAAAGGTAATACATTTGCAGCAAATTCATAACATTATACTTTTGTATGACTTGGATATTGAAGCAAATTTTTATTTATTTTATTTTTAGTCACTGCTGGGATTGTCTTACTCCTTACTTGCTTGCGCACTATGGCCAATGGTAGCTTTTGTTGTACCTGAACATCAGCTGGGAACTGCATATGGTTTGTAAGTATTCAGAATGCTAGATTTGTGAAAAAGGACTCCAATATTTGGGTTGTTCTGCAATTAAGTACAACCCTGAGTTGCTGTTTTGAATGTCATTAGTCTGTAGATCTGATCTGTTCTGCATTGGACTTTTTATAAGCTGTCTTTTTTTTTGGATCCCCAGCTTTGCACAGTACTCACTTTTCCCTAATTTAGCACTTGAGTATGCGCATCTCTGGCTGATTAATATACCTGTTAATCATGTGCCTGGCTGGGGAGGGCATGCTCACCCTCTGCCACTTAGTTTTGTCATGCATCTTGCAGTTTGGATTTTGTGCTTACTGTTTGCCAAAACCATTTGAGTGCTCTGATGGTCACTATATCATTAGGCTGGACCTGTACTACTGACAGCCTATGTAATCTGTGGAAGGAATGCAGCATATTAATCATTGCATTTTGTATCACGGTCATAGCCGGCTTTTGGCACCCTTGAACCCTGCGGTCGCTGGAGGGCCCCCAACCACAGCAAGTTGTCTTATCTTGATATTTTGTAACACTTCTGTCAAACCAACAAAAGCTAGTACAGCAGTACTGTGTAGTTAATCAACCAAATGGGTAATAACTGTTATTAATATTGCCTTTTAAAATTCAAAGATCTCACTGGTTATAGTAACAATGTTTTATCAAGCAACAGGCTTCACAGTTTAATTTAAATATTTTATGACTGACAATATCACCCCTGGCTTAGTTAAAATCTGTTAGTGGACATTCACTTGACTAAATCTAACAACATAACCATCTTAGATACTTGCAGTTCCCATGGTTTCAAGGGAGCCCCCTTAACCATCCTTGACTGTGTGTGGGGCCCCACAAAAGCTGCTGTTGGTTGGGGAAAAAATGAGGAGAAAAATGCATTAATTTTATGATTATGCTCTTTAACCCAAATATGATATGTGATATGACCCTGTTAGGATAAAGCTAATAATGAACTTAAGCAAGATAAGCAATAAAGAGATCAGCAGTGACTAATATCAGTGCAAACTCTGGATTTTAAGAAAAGCTGATGCTTCTGATCTTCAGGGATGATTTTCCTTTTCAGGCTGTTTTTTAATTACTGGCAGAATACCAGATCCTACAACTTTCAATTTATTTGCAGAAGAATTCAGTGCAGTACATGTAATAGCTGAATAAAGGTTTAAAATCAGGAACAAGTTTTAAATATTACTCTTTTAATTCAATTAAAATGTTAATAGTATAACACTTTTGCATCAGCATGCATTTTTTGAACAGTAAGTATGAAACTCTGATGTCTGGATGTATTGACAGTCTATAATCCTGAATGATTTACAAGCAAATCAAACTTTTTCGAAGGATAGAGAAAAATTATGAGCAAAATCAGGGAAAGTCTGTGAAATCAGGGACAGTGACAGATTTGCATTATTCCTCACTGAGGTAAATAGAAAGGACTTACCCCTGCTGCTGTTTAATGATTGTTAAATGGCAGTCACTGATCTGGTGTGCCAGCACCAGCATTGCACAATCTATTACTGAAATAAGTATAAAACTAGCATTGCTATGGCGTGTGTGTGTGTGTGTGTGTGTGTGTGTGTGTGTGTGTGTGTGTGTGTGTGTGTGTGTGTGTGTAAAAAATATCACTGATTTATTATCTGTGCACACACCCAATAATGCCAGGACACATAGATTATTCTTCTGGGTATCAGTAAAAAATGTAGCTAACAAATTATATTTCAGAGGTAATGTATGTAATACATCACAGAACATTCAGGCACTTGGATCTTCTAATAGTTTGGGGACCCACTCCCCAGACTCTATAACCGGATACAGAGGGCTTCCTTAATCACCCTTGACTGTGTGGGGGCCCCACAGAAGCTGTTGTTGGTTGGGGAAAAACGAGGAGGAAAATATGTATTCATTTTCTGATAAGGCTCTTTAACCTGAACAGGGCTGTGATATGACCCTGGTAGGATAAAGCTGATAATGGCCCCTGCTCTCAACTGCACCCATTCTAAAATGATCCCTGCTCAGATGTGCATGTTCAAAAAACTGCTGAAGGTAGTTTTGTGTGTGTGTGTGTGTGTGTGTGTGTGTGTGTGTGTGTGTGTGTGTGGTTTGGGATCGTGCAGTTGTTACTTTAATTTTCAACTCGGTCAAACCTTAGAGGTGTGCACATGAGGTTATTATAGCTTGTGTTTGGGTTGAGGACATTGTGGTCATTTTTTTTTTTTTTTTTTTTTTACTTTTCTCACAGACGTCAGAGGTGTACAAAGAAAGTTACTATAGCTTGTGCAGGGGCAGTGTCCTGTCTAGCATCAAAGAAGAATGCATTACTGTAATAATTTTTTTTTCACTTTAATCACAATTACACTTCAAGCATGTATACAGGTAGCTGCCTTTGACTGTTTGGAGTGAGGAGACTTGCCTGTGGCAGTTTGAACTTCATCCTAGTCTAACACCAAAGGGATGTATAGGCAGGCAGTTCCCAGATAGGACCTGTGTATCCAGACAACAACTGGCTTGTTAGTTTATTGCGAGTTACTATTTTGTCATCTTTGAACATTAAGCCTTTGGTACAACTTATGTCTTCCTTGAAAGAAAACGAACAAAAAAGAAATAAGATTGAAATTCTTTTCTTACTCCTGATTTTTATTTAGGCTACAATTGGATTAAAATGTTGGGAACATGTTCTAAATGTATTTCAGAGCATACATAAGCCAATGGCTTCTAGGGGCTCTGGATTTACTGAGTTATTTCCAAAGTGGTTATTGCTGTACTTACATGGTCAAGAAAGGTGTGTTGAAAGGATGCAAAGAAAACTAAAGCTGAACACCAACACAGTTTCTTTCCTTAATCAAAATTTCTGTTGAAGCTGTCATTGGGTAAAAAGGTGGTGTAAAACAAACTTTAAAATGCACTTCAAAACATATAAAAAGTCATGACTTCTTGAAAAAGCTGAAGAGTAAGACAGTATATGAGAAAGGGAAGAAAAAAGTAATGTACATGGCATAGGGACCCCAAGATTGGGGGGGGAGGGCAGGGGATGACTGGAGAGTATGGTTGGTTGTGTGTGCCTCTGTATGCGTGAGTTGAGAGGGGCTGAAACAGTAGGCCCAGGGCACCATTTCATAAAGTCTAGACCTGTATATAAAGTTGCTACAATGCATCATTGGTGCAACTAAATTCCAGTAAATCTAAAAGCCCCTTTGTGGGATGGGCCTACGTAGTGTGCTACATAGGCCTGTTGTAATGTAAGAGCACTGTAGCTACAGGTCAGTCTGTGATTATTACTCCTAAAAATTTGCAACATGAATTAAGAAGTTGCTTAGGAGGGGTGG
Organism: Protopterus annectens; assembly: GCF_019279795.1. NCBI lineage: Eukaryota > Metazoa > Chordata > Ceratodontiformes > Protopteridae > Protopterus > Protopterus annectens. The sequence goes on along the minus strand of NC_056734.1, from coordinate 697,510,931 downwards.
CAGTGATGAGGTGATATGTAGACTGGAAATGACTAGGGGCCCCCAGAATGCTAACACCGACCTTGATCATGGCTTAATCCTGGCCCACCCACAGGAGGTGAAGAGAGAACCTTAAGGTCTGTGTGAACTCCTAAAAGATGGTGGCTTTGTCCAGTGCTGGTCTGTGATGGTATGGACCCTGTTTTAATTGTGTGTGTCCTGGACTGAGTGAAGAAGATAAAGGAATCCGAGACTGGATAATAGTCCAAATCGGAATTGCCTAGACAAGTTAAGGTCTTGCTCTCTCTAATTATGGTGGCTGCCAAAAAAGCATTTGCTAGAAAATGGAAATTAAAATCTAAACCAAATGTATTAGTAGTGACTATAGTAAGAAATAAAAAAGCAGCTGGAATTGAGATCTTTAGAAAAAGTTAAGAGCAAACTATTTACCAAAAAATGGGAATTGTGGGAACAGTACATACAGGGGAGAAATGGGGTTTAAAAGAAGGCAAAGACTTAAATGAGCTATGTAATGTTTGAAAACTATTGGACAGATTATAATTGATGTATCATAATTACAGGTGGGAGTGTCTCAGTATGGTTGGTGATGTAAAATGCTTGCAACTAGGATTGTGTTGGTGTGGTTTGTTTTCAGTTATATAAATGTATTATTGCTTATGGTCATATGTTATGGTTTAATAAAGGTGTTTCTTGTTTTAAAAAAGGGCAGGAATTTAATAATTTATGTAATGTTTAATTTATATGACCTATAGCAATGTATGTGAAATATGTTTGTAAATGTAAACTTGTTAGTACAGGTTGATTACTATTATATAAATGTAAATGTGCCTATGTTACAAGTGATAATTCAATAAAGATGTTTAAAAAAATATTTTCCTGCTTAATCCACCCTCAGAGCGTCATTACCAGCTGCCTCATTGACTAGCATGGTGTCAAGCTCTCATCCGTTATTGACCACTGATAAGAGGAGTGCAAGAGGCACCCCCCCAACTGTGTTGTGATGCTCCCAGGGTAACTGCACTGACTCGGTGGCATTCAAGCATCTGTAGTATGACTATGACTGTGGCCATTGTGTGCATGTATCCTTCAGTGTGGGCTGTTGGGTAACACTCAGTACAATGATGGTCTACGTGTCAGACTTCCCTAAATTTTTCATCGCTGACTACATTTGAGGCGACTCTTACCTGGCCTCCTTTGCTGTCTGGATCCACATCGGTAACTTACACTTTCTTCATTTGTGCAGTGTTTGTTTGAAGTACTTGTTTTTCTAAGAGCTTTTCCTTGGGTAGCATGGGATGACGATAGTGCCAGGTGCTGAGCAGACCTTTTATGAGATGGTGTTCCTCTGTCATGCAATTACCCCAGAACCCGTGCCTCAGAGCATGTTTGTTTCAGCCTGGTCACCTCACTTATAGGAATTTGTGCCATACCTTTCTGGCACAGAGGTTGAAGGGGTTTCCTACTTCCCAGTTTTCCTCTTAAGAGGACTTTGAGGATCTTAGAGGTCCTTATCTTTTTGACAAATAAGCATATTGATGGGCCTGATCCCTGCAGCTCCTGTCCATCCTTTACCTCCTTTTGGAAAATGGTCAGATTCCTGAAGTCCACCGTGCACGGACCTATTGCTCAGCTACCTTTTTCTTCAGAAATTATTCAACCAGCATTTCTGCAAAGTGACTAAGTTTCCCCTTTACAGTCTAGCCTCAACTATCTTGTGCTTTAAGCCATAATAGATCTGGTGCTTTTTAGTCCTAGGAAGGTAAATAGCTAATGTAAGTTCCAGAAGAGTAGATGATGTGCTTAAAGAGCATATGAAGGGAGAGAACTGTGTGATCTCTTGTCTAGAATGGGTTTCAGATACCACTGCACCTGTCTAGCTTGCCAGCTGTGTAGGAGTTACCTTAAATATCAAAGTCCAACCTCACTCCTTCTCAACAGCTTGTTTTTCTAGGGGCCTTACTGGGCAAAGACCTTCAGAGAGTTTTCTATTGTGGAAAAGACCACCTTCCTGATTCAGTGCAATACACCGTCTTTTTCCCCTTTCAGTAATTTCAGCAAGGGAGGTCCTAACAGTAGTGGGCTGTATGGTCTCATATTCTAATGATCCCTCTAGCTAGACTTACACATGAGGAAGATCCAGTGTTATCAAAGAATGTATGAGCCAGTCCCTCGACCAACAAATTCAACTCCTTCCCTGTTTGAGAGAACTGAAGTGGTGGATGTCGACTTGTAACAGAAAGTTAGGAGTAGCCTTCAGGATCCCTGAGCCAATCCCTTGACCACGGATGCTTTAGACTTAGCCTGAGGTGTGCTTTTCAATGGCCTCCAAACACAAGGAAAATTAAGACAAAGTTTAAAAAAAAAAAAACTAGTGGAAGTGATTGCTGTTCTCAAGGGCATCCTAGCTTTCAAAGACCTATGGAAACCAGGGACCTTGCTGATAGACAACACAGTGATGTGGTGCATAAACAGGGGATACTCATGCCTAACAATTCCTCTGTAGGATGCACCTTAGTCTTTGGGCTTACAACATTGGGCCCACTACCAACTGCAGGAAAACAGTTCATTAGCAGACCACCTCAGCAGGTCAGAAGGCAACCCCATAAATGGATGTTAAAGGATGTGTTCAAAATCATCAGCAGATTTTGTGGTTTCCAGAAAGACTGTTTTCAGCTGGAAAAATGTGTGTTCAGTCGCCACATGTTCCAAGGCCTGGTTGACAAATGACTTCTTAACATGGACAGGTCTGTTTCTTTACACGTTCCTTCCCAGTCTTTCCATCCTTGAGGTGCTTCTTAAAATCATAGAGGAAGGGCCAGGAGTGGTACTTAATAGCACCTTTTTGGCTGTGGCAACATTGGTTATATCTCCAACGGCCAGAACAGGGAAAATAATAGATTTCCCTAAATTTCACATGGATTGCTTCTCTGACTAGGGTTGGAGAGACATTTACTTGGCCTCCTTTGCTATCTAGATCCACAGGGATAACCTAAATTTTCATTTGTGCAGTGTCTGCCATTTTGTACTTGTCTTTATAACAGCCTCACTAAAAGGGGTATACCTGTTGACTTGGAACAGGGGGTCCATCATTCACCCCAGTCTTAGCGCAATGAGGTTAACAGTTTGGTTAATATATACTGACTGTTAAGGCCTTTCTTTGTACAAGGATGTGATGTTCTTCATTCCACATTGCTGCAGTCCTAACTATTGGGTAGTCCGCTGTCCGCTGTCCAGTCGGCCCGAATACCAAAGTATATGGCTGACGTCGGTCACGGCGCATTAGACTGACGTCAGTACGTCAGGGTACTAATGCGCATGACCGACGTCATATCCTCAGTCTTTTTTGCCGCATGGTCCGATGCAGAAGCAATTTTGCGAGTGCAGGTTGGCGTTCTGAAAGTTTCTGAAGTCAGAGTTTCAGACCGAATCAAAGTTGAATATTTTGTTTTTTCTTACCTCAGTATTTAACCGGATGTCAGAAAAAGTGAATAACTGTATTTCTTCTGGGAAACAGATACCTCATAGGGATTACCATACTTTGTGTATACCTTGTTTAGGGCCTGAGCACGACGTTGTTGGATGCCGCTCTTGTGCAAGATTTAACAAACGCACTATTAAGAGAAGGTTAGACTGTGCCAGGTTAGTGTTTGGGAAGCGTTGTAATTATAAAATGCCGTCGGATGTTCCGCCCGCTTCGCAAAAGCGCAAGGATAAAGCAGCAAAGCCTAGAGTGGAAGAACCGACAGTCCCTGACGCCGGTTCTTTAGAAGGCTCAGTGGAGCCGGAGGTTCTGCCAGGTGTTTCTTTGGAGTCTCAGGGAGAGACTTTATTGTTACAGGATGTATCCTCTCAGGAAGTAGGCCAGGCTGAGGGGGCTTCTCAGGTGGCTGTTCTTCCTCTCTTCCTAAGGTGGTTAGAGCCTCCCCCTGTTTCCAAGGCTTCTTTGAGAGGCAGGCCTAGTGTAGCTTCAGTGGGGGTTTCTCCTAGTGTTTCAGGGTCTTTGCCTAAGAAACATATGCTTAAAATGGCAGAGGATTTGATTACTATGATTAGAGGTTCTATGCCTCCTGATAAGAGGCCTAGGGTGGAACCTGAGTTTGAGAGTTTTGAGCACTGTTCGGAGGCTTCTGAGTCTTCGGCTGAAGACTAGCAGGAGTATCCTCCTTATTCTGATGTGGATGATTCTACTCCTTCAGCTTCTCCTCCTGAGGATTTTTCATTTTCAGAGACTCTGCATTCCATGAGGGAGCATTTTAAATGGGAAGGTCAAGATTTCTCTGATTCCAGGAAGAGGCTTAGGGAATTCTTGTTTTTACCCCAGCATAGGCCTTTAGCTATACCTCCGGTTCTGAATGTGGTGGAAGATGTTTTTGCAGAGGCTTCCTGAATCCTGATTCTTTGCCTCCAGCACCAGTTAAACCGTATAGGAGCTATAGGGTGCCTGAAGCTCATAAGTATCTTTTAAGAGTCCTAGGGCAGACCCGAAACTGTCTCTCAGGGGCCTAAAGGTGTGAAGGCTTCTGTGGTTAAAAATCCTGTTCCTCCTGATAAAGAGGCAAGGGCTTTGGATAGATGGGGAAAGAAAGTGTATACTTCTTCCACTTTAGCCATGAGGGCATTGAATTGTCAGTTTCACATGTTAAAATATCAGAATTACCTCCTTTCACAATTGAAATCTAAGGTGGATGCTCTGGCAGAAGGTATTGAGTGTAAAGAGTTGCAGGATTTACTTCGTGTCTGAACAGGTGGGTAAACATTCCTTGCAGTGTGGTTTTGATGCTGTGCAGGCCTCCTCGAGGGTGGCTGCCACTGGTTCTGTTCTTCGTAGGCATGCCTGGTTGAGAGATCAGAACTTAGCTGAGCATGTTAAGACAAGGATTTTGGATGCTCCTTTACAGTCTGATGTGTTGTTTGGTTCGCCTGTTGAAGCAGTTTTAAAGAAAATGGAGGACAAGGCTAAGTCTATGCAAACTGTTAAAGATTTTTTGCAGGTGCAGCCTCCGAAGTTTAGTAGAAATTGGCCTACTAAGGGGTGGACTTATCCTGCTTATGATTCCCAGTCTAGGGGTAGGTCTAGACGTGGTAGGGGCAGAGCTCAAGGTTCTTTTAGGCCTAGGACAGGGAGTTCACCTGCTCAGACTTCTGGTGAAGGCAGGGGTCAGTCCTTTCGTAAGCAGACCCAATGACCTGCCTTTTCAGCTGCCAGAACATTCTCGCCTGGCAGCGCCTCTGGGAGGAAGGCTGTCTCTTTTCAAAGAAAATTGGGATTTAATTACCCAAGACAAATGGGTTCTGGATATCATTCACCACGGTTACAGGTTTTATTTCCATACCTTGCCTCCTTTCAAAGGCATGCCAGACATTCCTCCTCTACAAAGAACAGAGGCTCACAAGCAAATTTCTCTGCTGCTCCAAATAGGAGCCATTCAGTCAGTTCCTGTGCCAGAAAGGGGCCTAGGATTTTATTCTCGCCTGTTCCTAGTACCAAAGAAGGGGAACACGTGGAGACCAATTCTGGATTTATCTATCCTCAACACTTATCTGGACATTCCCAAGTTCAAAATGTTGACGTTACAACAGCTTTTACCTCTGCTGGGCAAGGATCACTGGATGGTAACTTTAGATCTCAAGGAAGCTTACCTTCATGTGCCTATAAGGCTAAGTTGCAGGAAGTATCTGCGTTTCGAGCTGGAAATTGCATTATCAGTTCTCTGCATTGCCCTTTGGCTTATCCACTGCCCAGAGTATTCACAAAGGTTCTGGCTCCAGTGATAGCTTACTTCAGGCTAAAAGGAATTCAAATCTATCCTTACTTGGACGACTGCCTGATTCTGGCTCAAGAAAAGGAAGACCTTCTACAGCATTTGGAATATGTTATAGCAGTGCTAAGATGCCTAGGGTATTCTGTGAACGAAATAAAGTCCAGTCTAGTACCCTCTCAAGACATGTGCTTTCTGGGTGTGAGACTGAATACAGCAGCCCAGATGGCCTTTTAACCCCGGACAAACAAAAGAATCTATCCAGTTACTTCCATCAACTATCTCTTCAGTCCGGGCTGACTGCAAGGACAGTCCTTCAAGCCTTAGGGTTCATGGCATCTTGTATTCTGGTGCTTCCCAATGCCAAACTGCATATGAGGAAGCTACAATGGTATCTCAAAGATCTATGGACACAGCACTGCCAGGATTTGGACACTGTCATTCAAATAATACCTTGCATTCAAAAGGAATTTTTGTGGTGGGCTCAGGAATGTCACCTAAACAAGGGACTCTCTGTGACCCGGCCAGAGGCGAGTCAGATTCTAACGACAGATGCCTCAGACATTGCTTGGGGAGCTCATCTAGATGGAAAATGGATACAAGACAAGTGGCCTGCCAGACTACAGCATCTACATATCAACATGAAAGAGATGTTAGCAGTCCAGTTTGCATTAATGGCTTTCAAGGAGTTTCTTCTTCCAGGGCAGGTGTTGATTCTAACAGACAACACAACTGTCATGTGGTACATCAACAAACAAGGCGGAACACATTCTTACCCATTGTGCAGGCAAGCAATGATTTTATGGGAGACTGCGCTCAGCTTGCAACTAACTCTTCAGGCAAGGTTTCTGCCGAGCACAGAACTCCTTAGCAGATGTGTTAAGCAGGCAAATCATGGATCCCCACGAGTGGAAACTGGATCTTCATGTATTTCAAAATTGACAGTGTCATGGGGAACTCCAGACATAGATCTGTTCGCTTCTCCACTAAACCACCAGCTGCCAAAGTTTTGCACGAAGGGATTTCATCACACAGCTTGGAAAGTGGATGCTCTTTCTTTCAGTTGGAAAAATCTTCATGTTTATGCTTTTCCACCTCTTCCTCTTCTCCCAAAGGTGCTTCTAAAGGTCAGACAAGACAAGCCAAGGATGATTTTAATAGCTCCAGATTGGCCTCGGCAGCACTGGTACCCATTACTGAGGAGTCTGGTAAGGAAGCCTCCATGGCCTTTACCCTTGATTCCACATCTGTTGTCTCAGAAGGACGGTCGTCTGCTCAATGTCAAGCTTCACTCTCTTCATCTAACAGCCTGGCATATTCTGTTTTGAAAGACAGCAGGTCTCAACTTCCTCAACAAGTTTTAAATGTGATTATGGAAGCCAGAAGACCTAGTACAAGGAAAGTGTACGAGAAAAATGGAAGAGATTTTATTTTGGACTGCAGCAAAGAATTTGGAGATTTCGAGCCTAATTTGAGTGTGGCTCTTCAATATCTTACTGAGTTATTGGACAAAGGTTTGTCTTTCTCTTCCATTAAGATTCATGCTGCAGCAATTTCAGCTCACTATGATTGTGACCCACCATTGTTTTCACATCCTTTGTTCAAGCAATTTCTTAGAGGGGCAAAGAATATAAGACCCCCAATGAGAGCTCCTACTCCTGCTTGGGATCTCAATTTTGTGTTGGAGAAACTTACTCTACAACCTTTTGAGCCTGCTACTGCTGAACTGAAATACTTGTTATGGAAGACTGCTTTTTGTTGGCCATTACTTCTGCAAGAAGGGTTTCTGAGTTACAGGCCCTTATGGCGGTTAAGCCTTTTATGATTTTTCATAAGGATAGGGTATCATTACGTACTAATCCTTCCTTTATGCCTAAGGTGGTTTCTAGTGTGGCTTTAAACCAAACTATTCATTTGCCTACTTTCTATGCAGATCCCCAAAATAAAGGGGAAAAGATTTTGCACACTTTAGATGTACACAGGCAATTGCGTTATTATTTAAGCAGGACTAAGGATTTTAGGCAGTCTCAGCAGTTGTTTGTTTCTTTTGCTTTGAGTTCTAGGGCAAGCCTGTGTCAAAACAAACTATTTCTAGGTGGATTGGGTTCTGCATTGCATTTTGTTATTCCCATCATGGCAAGGAGATTCCAGCTGGGATTAGGCCTCATTCCACTAGGGCTACTGCCACTTCAACAGCATTTCTAAGGGGGGTGGCAACTAAGGATATTTTGGAGGCAGCTACTTGGAGTTCAGTGCATACTTTCTCTAAGCATTACCACCTTCCTCTCTACTCTAAGTCTAGGGCTGGTTTTGCCACAGCTATTTTGCAAGGCATGTTATCAGCTCCTGCTTCCTTATGATTTGCCAGCCTCCCTTCCCTCTGCTTTGGGATTCTACCCAATAGTTAGGACTGCAGCAATGTGGAATGAAGAACATAGTACAGTTTTGTACCTACCATAAATGTAGATGTTCGAGGATCCACATTGCTGCAGTCCAATCCTCCCTCCTTCCCTCTGTGTTTAGGGGTGGTTGTGTAGGTGAGATTATATTCTGGTACCTTTGTATATATTGTATATATTTTTGGTGCAGGTATGTTTGGTGTGTTTTGGTTTTGGCCTTGTCTTTTTAGGGTCTTCTGACATCTGGGGCAAGAAAAGACTGAGGATATGACGTCGGTCATGCGCATTAGTACCCTGACGTACTGACGCCAGTCTAATGCGTATACTTTGGTATTCGGGCCGACTGGACAGCGGACTACCCAATAGTTAGGACTGCAGCAATGTGGATCCTCGAACATCTACATTTATGGTAGGTACAAAACTGTACTTTTGCTATCTCAAAGGAAGCTAGAAAATCAAACACTGAAAAATGTTTTCTATGTCAATATGGTAAAGGTTTTTAATCTGGTGTCAAAAACAGAGCATCATTCCAGATTTGGCAGTGATAAACCACGTTCTAACCTACCCAACACACTTCTTCCAAGTCTGTTTTGTACTGCCTTCTGTTTAGATTCACTCTTCTGCCATCTCTGCCTGCCTATTTATGCAGCCTCCTCTTTTCGCCCAACCTCTTATGAAACCATTGATTGAATATATTATTCACCTTAGGCCACCCAGAAGAACTCCCTCGCCACCGTGGGGCCTTGTGCTGGTTAAACTTACCTTACCACCATTTTAGCCAGTGGCAAAAGCTGACCTAAAATTCCTTTTATGGAAAACAGCATTTCTGGTAGCCATTACCTCTGCTAGATGGGTCTCAGAACTGCAAGGCCTCATGCGCATGGAGCCATTTCATATTTTTTCACCAGGGTAGTATTACTCGCAGAACTAATCCCTCTTCCATATCCAAGGTGGGTTCGCAACTTTCATTAAACCAGTCCATATAACTTGTTGCCTTCTTCTCTCACCCTCAAAGTCGGGGAGAATGTATCCTACACTCACTTGATGTTCACAGACTACTCTGGTTTTATCCGGACAAGACCAAGTCATTCTGAAAGTCAAACCAGCTATTTGTAGCAAGGAACATAGCATGAGGAGAGCCTGTGAGCATTGGGAAGTTTTGTCTACTGGTCTTCTAGGAAGGGAACTCAACCAGTTGTGTATTTGCAGTTCTTTCTTGTATCACCATCTGTGAGAGTCGGTTGTATTAAATTTGTTCCAACTTTGAGAATCTTAATAAAATGCAAACATTTAACTGCTGCATGGCAGCTGGATGGTGTCACCTGGTGTGATGGACTGCTTCTTGTATATTTGTGTCTAGGGTCTGCACAATTTGTTTTCAGTTTAATTTTGTTTGAAATTATTGTAAAAGCATGGTATTGCAGGTGCCCTTTTTTCTCCACCCTGATTGTTTAGTGGCTAGCTATGGAGGTAAATTCCTGCAGATCCATGATTAACTGATCATAAGTGAAATTGTACTGCAAAGCATAAACTGAAAGTCTGCTTCATACAGTAGCACAAGTGTAGAAACTTGCATTTCACTCAGAAGTACAAGTGGATTTCTAGGCAGACTTAGCTGCCCCCCCCAGCATGAGGTTGTGCTCCTATAGCTTTGATTTTTAGATATACTAATGTACTACATCTGAAGTCAGTCAAACTGTGCAAAATGGGAGGAAAAACTTGCTTCTGCCATTTTCTGATTTGCCTAACCTTGGTGAACCCATAACAAGCCTATTCAACAAAAAAAACCTGTGCAGGGTTAAACAACAAAAGCAGCTGATCAGATAGTATTGTTAGCTGAAGTGTTAAACTAGAGGGAAACTAGACTTGCATCAGGAAGCCTGGTGATTGTCTGCTTGCTGCAGCATTGAGGTTGGTCACCTTGGTCACCTTGCTAGCATTCTTGGTTTGAATATTCCTGTATCTGCAAGCTGGGTAATTTCATAAAGTTGGAAAAGTCCCTTCTGGTTCAATCCCTATATGCCCACTGTCATCTATATGCACCAGGTCGAGGCTAAAAAGGTTCCATGGAAAAGTTGATATGGTGGGTTAACAAATTATCATAAACACATTTTTTTGTAATGGGTCAGTGTGATATCAATTGTCGCTACCTCTCTCAATTCAGTCTCTTTTCTACTGCCACATTCATACCGGAGTGTTCCAGGTCTTCTGTCTGTTTACACATTTTTTGACTGGACATCCTAGTCTCCTCTTGCCTTCCTCATGTTTCACCCATATCTGCTGCTTTCCTGATCATGTGGTCACACCACTTCAGTCTGATCTCCTTGACCTTCTCTGCTGCTGAGATTGCTTTGGTTTCTGCACTGTTGTCCTCATTTCTTTGTCCTGTAGTGAGTATCCTAGTACCCATCTCTGGTAATTCGTCTTGGCCATCTCAAACTTCCTTAGCTGCTTTGCCTTCACTGTTCAGGTTTCATACCGTAGCACTGGTCACATCACTGTTTTGCACACCTTAACACTTCGGCAACTTTGCCTTTATTCTGTGTCACTCATTATCCCTGACACTTTGTGCTGGCTGGCTGTGGCACCTTGTTTATGTCTTTGACCTCCTCATTCAAACTTTGAGTCACACTTTCCATCTACTTTAAACTGCTTTAATGACCACTGCCTTGTCTGTACTCAGTTTCATCCTACATATTTTCATATTTGCATTCCAGTCCCCTACCACTTGCCAAAGTTCCTGTTCAGAGTCTGCTTCTAGTGCCCCAGCTATGTATAGCTGCTTTGTTGATCTGTCCTTTGTGATTGCTAATGTAGTCCACCAGCAATATGAGCAGCAGTAGGCTCAGAGCTGAACTCTGATGCACACTCACTGACTAGCAACCACTTTGTGTCTGACCACTGTTCATACTTACAACATTGGGTCCTTGTACACAGCTTGCTTTTATTCTGCCAGTTTTTCTTTGATAGTCTCTTACAATGTTTAAAAGTCAAAGTCGTCATTACTGAGAACTTGTCTTAAGCTTTCTGTAAGTCTTGGAATGCCCAGTTGGACTCTCCTCCTCTCCAGTCCCATCTGTTTCACTGAAAACATTGGGTCCATTGTACTGAATCCTAATCAAATCCAAACTGCTCATCTTCCACTTATGTTCTGATACTCTGCATATTCACTTACAGTCACCTTCTCCTTTATTTCTATGCAGTGTGAGAGACCCTTGTGTTCTTCTGCACTGAAACTAGAATGCTTATTCTCCAGTATTATTGTATGCAGCGATGTTCTTCGTGTTTCATTGTTGCAGTCATCACATTTGGGTTATCTGCCTGCAGGTGGCCCTCAGTCTGCCCGAATACCAGAGTCTTGGGATTTCTGCGTCAGATGCTGTTGCCTCTTCCATGATGTCACGGGTATAAAACATGCAGCCGACGCCATTACATCAGCTTTGAGCCTGAAACAGAAGCAGTTCGTAAGTGACGGTTGGCCGCTACCTGACATTTTCGTTTTTTGAGTTTCAAACCTGAAGTCTTCTAAACCGAAGTACCCCATTGGGGATCCTTTTTTCTTGCTCTGATGTCAGAAAAAGTTAATAGTTGTCTTGCCTGTGGAAGGCAAATACTTCAGAGATTTTCATTCTTACTGCATCACCTGTTTAGGCCCAGACCATGATGTTCCTTGCTGTCTGTTTTGTGCCTTGTTTAATGGCCAAACTATTTGTCGTCAGGCTATCTTTGTCACTAAATTCTTTCGCTGTCATTCTCTGTATTCCGAAATGGCTTCAATAAGCCATCCGACTACTGATCTTCTGAAAAAACATAAGAGTAAAGAGAGAGACCGAGCACATAGGTCCAAAACTGCCATTGACACTTCTGTTAAGCTAGTCGCCAGTCCACTGGTACTCAGTGAGGCGCTTTCGCAGCCCCTGATACCCACTTCTACAGATTCGCAGGCCTCTGCTGAGACCCATTTGGAGTCCTGTATGCCGCAAGATGCTTCTTCGACTATGGAACCTGTGGATGTCTCTACCTTAGATGGGTCAGGAGCTGCTGTGCAGGCACCGGCTTCTGAGGGTGTATTCAGAACTTCCGATGTTCATATTAAACAGATTACTTCGTTTCTGACTAAAGCTACCGAGTTTCTCAGGTCCAGATTTCACACTACGCCTAGAAAACCGAAGACCAAAGCGCATGCTCAAGCTCCCATGCCACGGGAACAAATGCTTAGAATGGCTGAAGACCTTATAACCTTAATTAGGGGAAGCCAGCCTTCCCCTCTCTAAAAGACAAAGAATTGATTTTCCTTCTGATTCTACAGACCATGAGTCCAGTGACTCTGTTCCCTCTGATTACCAGGACATCCAACTGGTACCCACTCCTGCACATTCTGACAGTAGTTCCATTCTCTCTGCCTTCCCTCCAGAGGATTTTTCTTTTGGTGAAACCTTGCATACCTTAAGAGAGCATTTCCGCTCGGAATGCCAGGACTACCCACAGTCCAAAAAGACTCAATTTTTAGACTTGCCTCAGCACAGGCCTCTAGCTATACCCCCTGTCCTAGATATTGTAGATTGTCTTCTTGGAATCAAGTCTTACTCCTGATACTTTACCACCAGCTCCTAGAAAGTCTGACCGGTACTACAGAGTACCTGACTCTCTCAAATTTCTCTTTAAGAATCCCAATGTGGACCCAGAGACCATTTCCCAGGGACCTAAAGGTATTAAGGCTACTACAGCCAAAAACCCTACCCCTTCGGACAGGGATTTTAGAGCTTTAGACAGATGGGGTAAGAAGGTATATACCTCTGCAACTCTTGCCTTCAGGGCTTTCAATTGCCAGTTTCACATGTTGAAGTACCAGCAGCATATTATGGAACTAATTAAAAAATGTTGTTGCTTCCAGATTGTACAGAAAATAAAGATTTACAAGAGTTGATGCATTCTGCAAACCAAGTTAGTAAACATACTTTGCAGTGTGGTTTTGATGCCTTAGAAGCATCTTGCAGGGCTGCTGTCACAGGGTCTGTACTGAGAAGGCATGCTTGGCTGAAGGAACAAATCTTGCCAGACCATGTCGAAGCAAAATTACTAGATGCTCCATTAAACCAGGAACGTACATTTGGCACAAAAGCAGAAGTTCTTAAAAAGGAGGAAAAAACGAATTCTATGTAAACTGCTAGATTTCTTACAGGTACAGCCACCTAGATTCAGTAGGCATTGGCCTTCTAAAAACTGGTCCTTTCCAGTCCCCTCCCAGGCCTTCTCGGTCCAAACCCAGGGAACAACAGACCACCAAGACTACAGACTCCGGGTATGCAGAGATCTAAACAATAGAGTGCTCCCACCTCAAAAACAGGAAGTGATAAGCCACCCCCTTATGGAAAAAGTTCACAATGACTTGTCTGTCATCCTTCCCAGCCAGGACCAAGTTCTTGCACCCCTAGGAGGAAAACTCGCCCTGCATGCAAAAAACTGGATGTACATTACCCAGGACTGATGGGTCCTAAACATTGTATCCCAGGGATACAGATTCTACTTCTGCTCGCTGCCAACCCCAAGTGGATTGCCAGACCTTCCTCCAAACCAGTGGGCCAGAGACTCAAAAGCAAGTACTTTCTCTTCTCAGTTTCAGAGCTATTCAGCATGTTCCAGTAGAGCAAAGGGGACAGGGTTTCTACTCCAGACTGTTCCTGGTGCCCAGAAAAGAGAACTCTTGGCGCCCTGTCATGGATCTGTCCTTTCTCAACACCTTCCTGGTGGTCCCAAAATTCAAAATGCTTACTCTACAACAGCTGCTTCCTGGCTAGTCACTCTAGACTTAAAAGAAGCTTATCTGCACATCCCCATTAGGGAATCTTGCAGGAAATATTAACATTTCAGGGCAGGCTCTATGCACCATCAGATGTTCTTCGTGTTTCACTGTTGCAGTCATAACTGTAGGGTGTTCCTGCCGGCAGGCAGCCCGAGGTCGGCCAGAATTCCAAAGTCTGGGTCCGGCATTGGCTGTACCAAGTACCCTGACGTCAGAACGCAGAGGTATAAAGCTGACAGCCGACGCCATCTTCTCCAGTCTTTCTTGCCATGCGGTGGAAAGCAGCTCGCAAGTTGTTGGTTGGCGCATTCAGGACAACGTGCTTTGATTGTCGTCGGTCCGAAGTTTTCTACTTCTCTTCTCAAGCTAAGTACCCGTTGAAACTTTTTCTTGCTCCTCCGATGTCAGAAAAAGTTAATAATTGTATATCGTGTGGAAAACAAATACCTCATAAAGATTTCCACTCTTACTGTCTACCTTGCTTAGGCCCTGACCACGACATTTCTTGCTGTCGGTTCTGTGCCAGGTTTAATTCTCGCACTATCAAGCGTAGGTACGATTGGGCCTTGAATTATTTCGGTAGACTATTCAATTATAGGATGTCGTCGGATACTTTACCGACAACCGGAATTCAAAAGAAACGCAAGGACAAGGATAGGCCACCGAGGTCCAAACAAGATACTTTGCAGCTGGAGCCAACTTCGGGTTCGGCGGTAGTCAGTGAGGTGCTTTTGCAGCCCCTGTCGTCCTCCACTTCGGAACCGATGGCCGACATGGACTCCCATGGGGAGCCTTCTAGGCCTAGTATTTTATCTGCTGCAGGACCTTCGGACGTCGCTCCTTCAGATGGGTCCGGAACCGCTCTGCAGGTACCGGCTTCTGAGGGGGTTTTCAGGCCTTCTCGTATCACTATTTCTACAAAGACAAAGGCAAAGTCAAAGACTCCTGTTAAACCAAGGGTTTCTTCTCAAGCTTCCTCGGATTCAGCTCCCAAGTCCTAGAAGCGATTACTACGGATGGCTGAAGATTTACTGACAATGATTAGGGGTTCTCACCCTCCTCCAGAAAAAAGGCCTAGGCAGGATATTCCTTATGATTCATCTGATCAGGCTTCTGTGTCTTCTGTCTCTTCCTCTGACCAGGATTATTCTTTTCCTCCTTATGAGGATTCTGATGCAGAGGACTCTATTCCCTCTGCTTCTCCCCCTGAAGATTTCTCTTTGGGAAACCTTACATGAGATGAGGGAGCATTTTCATTGGGAAGGTCAGGATTATTCTGCTTCCAAGAAGAGACTTAGGGAATTTCTCCTTCTCCCTCAACACAGACCTTTGGCTATTCCTCCTGTACTTGATATTGTGGTTGATGCTTTTTCTGAAGCGAACCTGAATCCTGATTCCTTGCCGCCTGCTCCTTCTAAGCCTGATAGATTTTACAGAGTCCCTGACTCCCATCAATTCTTATTTAAGAACCCTTCTGCTGATCCTGAAAACATTTCTCATGGTTCTAGGGCTGCTAAGGCTTCATCTAAAATCCTATTCCCTCTGAAAAGGATTCTCGTGCCTTGGACAGGTGGGGCAAAAAGGTTTACACTTCTGCTACTCTTTCTATTAGAGCTTTAAATTGCCAGTTTCACATGTTCAAGTATCAGCAATTTCTTTTGTCCGTTTTAAAGCAAAGGCTCTCTACCTTTCCTGCATGTGCAGAGAACAAGGAATTACAGGATGTATTGCATGCAACTGAACAAGTTAGCAAACATAGTTTACATTGTGGTTTTGATGCCTTGGAAGCTTCTGGCAGGGCCGCAGCCTCTGGTACTGTTATCAGGAGACATGCTTGGCTTCGTGAGCAGAATTTACCTGAGCAAGTTAAGGCTAAACTGTTAGATGCCCCTGTTCAGCATGATGTTGTATTTGGATCCAAGGCTGAGGAGGTTATTAAAAAGATGGAAGAAAAAGCAAAATCTATGCAGACTGTTAAAGATTTTTTACAAGTTCAGCCTCCTAGATTTTCTAGAAATTGGCCCTCCAAAATTGGTCCTTTCCCACGCCTGACAGGCCTCAAAGGGGAAGATATAGATGCTCCAGAGGTGGCGCAGGCTCAGGCCTCTTACAGGTCAAGACAATGGACTGCTTCTTCACCTAGAAGGGGAGAAGACAGACCTCAATCACAAAAGAAGCAGACCCAATGACTCTCTCCGTTGGGCTACAGGTCCTCCTTGCCTGGAAGCCCCTCTCGGAGGAAAACTTTCTCTTTTCTACCAAAATTGGACTCGTATTACCCAGGTCAAATGGGGTTTAGACGTGATTTTAAGAGGCTAAAAATTCCACTTTCATACTTTGCCAAGGTCTTCGGGTTGGCCGGATCTGCCAAAACATCAATGGTCAGAGGCCTTAAATCAAGTGGATGCTTTATTGGCCATGAGAGCCATAGAACCTGTTCCACTTCCAGAGATGGGAAAAGGTTTTTACTCAAGACTATTTCTGGTCCCAAGGAAACGAAACTCATGGAGACCTATTCTGGACTTCTCAGTATTAAATACCTTTTTGGAGATTCCAAAATTCAAGATGCTTACTCTGCAACAACTTCTTCCCATGCTCTCCCAGGATGCTTGGATGGTGACATTGGACTTGAAGGAAGCCTATTTACACATTCCCATCAGACAGGAACGCAGAAAATACCTCAGATTCAAGGCAGGTTCGAGACACTTTCAATTCTCTGTACTGCCCTTTGGTTTATCTAATGCGCCCAGAGTCTTCACCAAGTGTCTGGCTCCAGTAGTAGCTTATTGCAGACTCCAAGGGATTCAAATTTACCCCTATCTGAACGACTGCCTTATTCAGGCGGACAGCAAGGATCTTTTACTTCAACATCTGCAGTTTGTTCAGCATCTTCTCCTACTTCTGGGATTTTCAGTGAACACAAAAAAGTCACATTTGATCCCCTCTCAACAAATGATCTTTTTGGGAGCTTTTCTAAACACAAGCTTACAAAGGGCCTTCCTTACTCCAGAAAAGCAAGTACAGCTGGCATCAATTTTCAAGACCTTGGCTACTTTAACTCAGCTCACTGCAAGGAAATTCCTGCAGACATTGGGCTACATGGCTTCTTGCATCCTGTTGATCCCAAATGCAAGGCTTCATATGAGAAAGCTTCAATGGTACCTAAAGAGTGTATGGTCTCAGCATTACCACAGCCTGGAAACAATGATACCTCTGATTCCCTGCCTCCAAAAAGAGTTCCTCTGGTGGTCCAGGGCTTGTGCTTTAAACGAAGGGAATCCCTTTCGTCTACCTTATCCTGCTCAGATCATAACCACAGACGCCTCGGATTATGCTTGGGGAGCTCATTACCTGAACAATTGCCAGCAGGGCTGTTGGACAAAGAAGCATCTTCCCTGGCACATCAACTTGAAGGAAATGTTGGCAGTCCAAAATGCTCTTCTAGCCTTCCAGAATCTTTTGAAACCAGGCCATCTTCTGATTCACACAGACAATACCACAGTCATGTGGTATATAAACAAGCAGGGGGGCTCTCACTCATACCCCCTTTGCAGACTAGCCATGAGTTTATGGGACACAGCTCTAAATCTGAATCTGCATCTTCAAGCTCAGTTCATTCCAGGAAAACAGAATCTCTTAGCAGACTGCCTAAGCAGAAATCTTTTGGATCCTCACGAATGGATGCTGGACCCCAACTTATTCAGCAGGATTACGGCAGTTTGGGGTTGCCCTCGGATAGATCTGTTTGCATCTCATCTCAATCATCAGCTGCCTCTCTTTTGCACCAGGTCCTTCCACAAAACAGCTTGGAAAGTGGATGCCCTGTCTTTCAGCTGGAGGAATCTTTCGATATGCCTTCCTCCTCTTCCTCTTCTGCATCGGGTGTTACTGAAAATAAAACAGGACAAGCCCAAGATGACCATATTGATAGCTCCAAATTGGCCTCGGCAGTTTTGGTATCCAACTTTAAGACACCTGTTCTTGGAACCTCCATGGATTCTGCCTCGGTTTCCTTCTCTTCTGTCCCAGCATCAGGGTCAGATGCTACACTCTCAAATCAAGACTCTTTGTCTGGCAGCTTGGCTCTACAAGGGCCTTTGATTCCTTCTGCTTTTCCCAAACAAGTTTTGGATGTTCTCTTAGAAGCTAGGCGCCCTAGCACTAGAAAATCTTATGCTTCTAAATGGAAAAGATTTTGTATTTGGATGCGGGATCGAGGTTCTGATCCTCTTTTGCCTGACATTTCTTCCATTTTACTTTACCTCTCAGACCTTTTGCTGAAAGGCCTCTCCTTTTCTTCCATTAAAATCCATGCTTCTGCTATCTCGGCTCATTACAACACTGATCCCCCCCATCTTTTCTCACCAGCTGGTGAGACGATTCTTGAGAGGGGCTAAGAATTTAAGACCTCCCAGAACTCTTCCTGTTCCTGCTTGGGATCTTAATTATGTTTTGGAAAAGCTAACTTTACTTCCCTTTGAGCCTGCTGCTGCTTCGGATATCAAGTTCTTATCCTGGAAGACAGCTATTTTATTAGATTTGACTTCTGCCAGAAGGGTGTCAGTTGCAAGCTCTCATGGCTGTGGAACCATACCTTATTTTCCACCAAGGCAGAGTTGCCTTGAGGACCAATCCTACATTTATGCCTAAGGTGATTTCTAAAGTGGCTTTAAATCAGACTATTCACCTTTCTGCTTTCTTTCCAAATCCTCAAAACAAAGGGGAAAGGATTTTACATTCATTGGACGTACACAGACAACTACGGTTTTACCTGGACAGAACTAAAGATTTCAGAAAATCTGATCAGTTGCTTATCTCTTATGCCTCCAGTTCTCTAGGCAAGGCTATTTCTAAACAAACTATTTCCAAATGGATTGCTCATGGGATAAGGTTTTGTTACTCACTTTGGGAAGCAGATTCCAGGTACTGTTAGAAGTCATTCTACTAGAGCAGCTGCCACTTCAGCAGCTTTTCTCAGAGGAGTTCCTACCAAGGACATTTTAGAAGCTGCCACTTGGAGTTCAGTGCATACTTTTTCTAAGCACTATAATCTCCCTTTGTATTCTAAGTCTAGGACAGGTTTTGCCTCTGCTGTCTTGCAGGGTCTTCTGGCTGCCCCTTCTTCTGCATAACCTCCTCCCTCATCACAGCTTTGGGATTCCACCCTACAGTTATGACTGCAACAGTGAAACACGAAGAACATAGTACAGTTGTGTACACCTACCATAAATGTAGATGTTCGAGTGTCTTCACTGTTGCAGTCGGTTTCCTCCCACCAATCCCTCTTATTTTTTGCTTGTTCTATCTTCCTCTTCTTTTGTGGTGTATTTGTGTTTCCTTTTTGGACACCTTTTGGTTACTTTGGGGGACTTCTGACATCTAGGGCAAGAAAGGCTGGAGAAGATGGCGTCGGCTGTCAGCTTTATACCTCTGCGTTCTGACATCAGGGTACTTGCTGGTACAGCCGACGCTGGACCTAGACTTTGGAATTCTGGCCGACCTCGGGCTGCCTGCCGGCAGGAACACCCTACAGTTATGACTGCAACAGTGAAGACACTCTAACATCTACATTTATGGTAGGTGTACACAACTGTACTTTCTCTGCACTTCCCTTTGGCTTATCTACTGCGCCCAGGGTATTCACAAAGTGCCTGGCTCCAGCCGTTGCATACTGCAGGCAGAGAAATATTCAAATTTACCCATACTTGGACGATTGCCTGATTCAGGCGGACAGTCAGGAATTCCTACTTCAGCACCTGGCATTTGTAAAGAGACTTCTAACTTCTCTAGGGTATACCATCAACGAAAAGAAATCACATCTGGTGCCCAGCCAAAAGATTGTATTCCTGGGAGCAAGTTTGAAAACAACTTCCCAGATGGCATTCCTCACTCCAGGAAAGCAGGTTTATTTGAAAAATTACTCCAAACTAATGGCCACCAAAACCCAGCTGTCTGCAAGAAAAATACTGCAAGCCCTAGGGTTCATGGCCTCATGCATTCTACTAATTCAGTATGGAAGACTGCATATGAGGAAACTTCAGTGGTATTTAAAACGTCTCTGGTGTTAACATTCTCAGGACCTGGAAACACTGATTTCTATCTTACAACCACAGCAAGGGACTCCCTTTCACTCAACCCCTAGCTGCCCAAACCCTGATAACAGAAGTATCAGACTATGCATGGGGGCTCACATGGCAGGCAAATGGAGCCCAGGACAAATTCACCTGCATATCAATCAAAAAAAAATGTTAGCTCTACAGAATGCTCTGACAGCCTTCAAATATCTTATTCTTCCAGGACAACTCTTGATAAAGACAGACAGTACCACAGTTATGTGGTACATAAACAAGCAGGGGGAACTCATTCCTACCAACTCTGCCGGTTAGCCATGGCCCTGTAGAACACAGCCTTGAGCAACCAAGTGCACCTACAAGCTCAGTTCCTGACAGGCAAACAAAATTCACTGGCAGACGACTTAAGCAGAAATCTACTGGACCCACATGAGTGGAAACTGGAACCCAATTCATTCAAACTTTTAATCCACAGGTGGGGACACCGGAGGTGGACCTCTTTGCCTCCCCTCAAAACCATCAATCGAGCAAATTTTGCACCAGAAATCCCCACAGTCAAGCATGGAAAGTGGATGCCCTATCCTTTACATGGGAAAACCTCTCAATTTATGCCTTTCCCCCTCTGCCCCTCCTCTCAAAAGTACTACTCAAGATCAAACAGGACCGACCAAGGACAGTCCTTATTGCACCAGACTGGCCACGCCAGCACTGGTACCCACTCCTGCGCATTCCGACAGTAGTGCCACCCTGGCACCTACATCAGACTCCCTCCCTGCTGTCCCAGTAGGAGGGACAGATTTTGCATCCTCAGCTGCAAACCCTGAACCTTGCAGCCTGGCTTATTCCATGAATACACCACCAGCGACCCTCAGCAAACAGGTGCTGGACGTCATCCTTGAGGCCAGAAGGCCTAGTACTAGGAAATCCTATTCAGAAAAGTGGAAAAAAGATACTGTTCCTGGAGCCAGTGTCAAGGAAAGAACACAGCTGTGCTCACCTTACCTCAAATCCCAGATTATCTAGCAGAGCTGCTCCACAAAGGTCAATCCTTCTCATCAATTAAGATCCATGTCTCTGCCATCTCAGCTTATTACAATACTGAGCCACCTCTCTTCTCTCACCCTCTGATCAAACAGTTCCTGAGAGGAGCTAACAATTTAAGACCCTCGAGGAGAGCTCCCACCCCTGCCTGGGACCTTAACTTTGTGCTAGAGAAGCTCACACTTCCCCCTTTTAAGTCTGCTGCTACAGCAGAGTTAAAATTCCTCTCTTGGAAAACAGCCTTACATCTAGCCATCACTTCAGCAAGAAGAGTGTCTGAGTTACAGGTGCTAATGGTTGTGGAACCCTTCATTATTTTCCATGCTGTCAGGGTATCCCTCAGGACTAACCCATCATTTATGCCCAAGGTGGTATCCAGTGTGGCTTTAAACCAATCCATCCATTTACCAAGCTTTTTCCCTAATCCACAGAATAGAGGGGGAAAAGGACCCTGCACTCCTTGGATGTGCACAGACAGCTCAGGTTCTACCTTGGCAGGACTAAGCCTTTCAGAAAATCTGACCAGCTGCTAGTCAACTTTGCTTGCTATAGGGGCAGAGGGCAAGGCCATTTCAAAGCAAACCATTTCCAAATGGATAGCACACTGCATCCATTTCTGCTACAAACACCATGGAAAACCTACCCCACAGGGGATCAGAACTCATTCAACTAGGGCTACCTCAACCTCTAGTCTACAGTATTTCTCAGGTGCGTCCCTACCGGGGACATCCTGGAAGCTGCAACCTGGAGTCCTGTACACACCTTCACCAGGCATTACCACTTTCCTATCTTTTCTAAATCCAGAGCTGGATTTGCCACAGCAGTCTTACAAGGCCTTCTAGCCAGCTTGACTGCCTCCACCATTCTTCAGCTTTGGGAATCAACCCAAGTGTGATGACTGCAACAGTGAAACACGAAGAACATAGTACAGTTGTGTACACTTGCTGTAATTGTAGATGTTATAGTGTATTCACTGTTGCAGTCCTGGTTACCCTCCCTCCAGCCCCCTAACTTTTCTATGCTTTCTACCTATCCTCTTTTTGGCCATATCTTATGGCTATGGTATTTACTTTTCACTGGAGGTGTTCCATGCCATGTAACTGCTTACTATTTTGGGGGCTCCTGACATGTGGGGCAAGAAAAACTGATGTAATGGCATTGGCTGCATGTTTTATACCCCTGACGACCTGACCGTCATGGAAGAGGCAACAGCATCCGATGCAGAAATCCCAAGACTCTGGTATTCGGGCCGACTGAGGGCTACCTGCAGGCAGATAACCCAAGTGTGATGACTGAAACAGTGAATACACTAACATCTACATTTATGGTAAGTGTACACAACTGTACTTTCTCTCCATACTTGGATGAGAGTCCTCAAGAGTGAAAACGCCCAGTATCTTTATCATGTCTGCTGTGATTTATCTGAACCTACTGCTTTCCCTGACTTCATTTTCCTTAGTGCAGCTTTTACTTCTCTGTTTCTTGTTTCATTTTCATTGTAGGCTGTGCATGGAGCAGTTTTTAGGGTTTAGTCATTCAAAAACTTCCTGAAGAACTCCTTCCATCTGCCTTTGATGGCCTTTGGACTTATAAATGGTGTCTGACATCCATTGCCTTGCAGTCTGAAAGGCCTTCCTTGTGCCAGATGAATTAATAAGTAAAAATAAATAAAATGCTTCTGCAGGATGGAATTTGGTACTCCATCTACTATTCCTTCTTTTAGAATGTGCCCAGGATGTCATGGGTTCTGGCAGATTGTGAGAGAGCAGTGGATGGTTCATGTTATGAACCTGATAGATGCTGGGATTTTCATATTTCCATTCACACCCCGATGATGTGGGTGTGATAAAGGACTGTATGATGGTTCTGGCTGCAGAGCTGTCCTGCCATAATGCCATTTTAGAAGCAGACCCTTATCACTGGGCTTTAAATGGATGGAATATTTCCTTCCTAGAAAGATGTCATGGTTCCACTTACAGATGCTTTGTTAGTGGGTTTGCAGATGTTCTTTGTGTTTCACTATTGCAGTCATCACCTGTGGGTTATCTCTGCTGTGGTAGCCCTTGGCCGGCCCGAATACCAGAGTCATTGTTTTTTTGCATCAGCAGCCGACGCCATTACATCAGTCTTTCTTGATGTGGAGCCTGTAGCAGAAGCAGTTCGCAAGTGTGCTGGTCGGTCACTACAAGAGCTCGAATTTTCAGCTGAAAATGTTTAAAGCCAAGTACTCTGTTTTTTCTTGCACTAGTGTCTAAAAAAGATAACAATCGTCTCACCTGTGGAAAGCAGATCCCACATAGAGACTTCCATTCATACTCCACTTGTTTAGGCCCAGAGCACGATGTCTCCTGTTGCCGGTTCTGTGCCTTCTTTAATGCGAGAACCATTCATCGTAGAGCTCTTATTGTAGATTGGTATTCATCTTCCCATTCTGAAATGGCATCCATCAGCCAGCAATCCACAGACATTCCGAAAAAACGTAGTGATAAAGATAGAGACAGACCACACAAGTCTAAGCCTTCCGACAATGCTACTGGAAAGCAGGTCATTAGTTCTCCGGAATTCAGTGAGGCACTTTTGCAGTCACTGATTCCAGATGTGATAGCTATGCAGGCCTCTACCTAAACCCTTTCGGAGCCTCTCGCAGTACTGATTCTAGACTAAAAAAGATGTCCTCTCACCCGACTACCATTTCTCTGAGGACCGATGGATATTCTTAGGCATAGAAGCCAGGCCATGCCTAGAAAATCTACCTCTAGTCTCCATCTTACTCCTGCTTTACCAACCCAAGTTCAAATGCTTAAGATGGCGGAGGATCTTCTCTCCCTTATCAGGGGTAGTCAGGCCACACCTTCTAAAAGGAAAAGGCACCTTTCTCCTGAAATAGTCAGAGCAGGATTCTGAGGAATCTGATCATTTAGTTTTTGAAGCGGGACAACAGCGTCTTACTGCTTATGAAGACTCAGATGCAGAGGAATCCATTCCGTCTGCCTCCCCACCAGAAGACCTTTCCTTTGGGGAAACACTTCACACCCTCAGGGAACATTTCGGAACATTTTCTACTGGCAATCTCAGGACTTCCCTCAGTCTAAGAAAAGATTAAGGGCTTTTAGATCTGCCCCAACACAGACCCCTGGCCATCTCCCCTATTTTAGAAGTGGTGGATGATGTGTTCCATGAATCCAGCTTAGCCCCTGATACCCTCCCACCTGCACCCCCCAAACCTGACCGGTATTGCAGAGTACCGGATTCTCACAAATACCTGTACAGAAATCCTGCTGCAGATCTTGAGGTCATTACACAGGGACCAAAAGGAGCAAACGTTAATTCTGCAAAGAATCCTATGCCTTCTGACAAGGAATCCAGAACTGTGGACAGATGGGGTAAAAAGTATACACCTCTGCAACCTTAGCTGTTAGAGCACTCAACTGTCAGTTCCATATGTTAAAATATCAACAACACACTTTGGAACTATTAAAACAGAAGATTTCTTCCTTTCCTGACTTGTCAATTCAAAAGAGTTAGCAGATTTACTGTACTCTACTTGTCAAGTGGCCAAACACTCTTTGCACTGTGGATATGACGCACTAGAAGCCTCAAGCAGGGCAGCAGTGTCAGGATCTGTCATTAGGAGACCTGCATGGTTGAAGGAACAACCTCTCCCTAATCATATCAAGTTGAAATTAATTGATCCACCCTTGGATAAGGATCGCTTGTTTGAAATAAAAGCAGAAGAGGTGCTTACAAAGATTAAAAACAAAGCAAAATCTATGCAAACAATAAAAGATTTCTTTCAGGTCCAAACTCCCAGTTTCAGCAGTAATTTCCCCTCTAAGCACTGGTCCTTTCCTGCACCTAGTAGACAGGGGCAATGTAAGCTCCACAGGGACAGACCATCCAGGTCTTTATCCCAGGGACAGCAGAGAACCAAACAGTGGACCTCCTCCACCCCAAAGGCAGGGAGTTCTAAGCCATCCTTCTATGACAAAATCTCTCAATTTACTCACCCCCCCCCGCCCTCCTTTCAGTCACCAAAAGCTAGGAGGAAGGCTATCCCTGTGCGAAGAAAGTTGGCCTTTTGTAACCAAAGACCAATGGATCTTAAAGATAATTTTTCATAGGTTCATAGGTTTATACTAGGTTAACATGTTAGAAATACTGTGCCCATTAGTTTGTTGTGCCTCTGTCCAGTAGTGACACAGAGATGATTCCCGGGTCTCCCATCCACGGTCAAGATTTCTCTTGAACAGAGCCAGCGAGTGCTCTGCCTCACATGGACGGGATTTTATTCCACAGCATGGGAGTCTCTGGGTGATAAATCTATCCCTCCAGCACATCCTATTTATATCCGTGCTAAGGTTTAAGTCTCTTGCTCTAGTGGTTTTGGTGGGTTTGGATTTTTTGAGGTGGAGCATGCCCAGTAATTCCGGTTGGTCATGGCCTTGTATGTCCGGCACAGGACACCTCTGCAGGCAGTATGCAACTGAATAGAGTTGGAGTTTCTTCAGTCTGGCAGCATATGACAGGTTTTGGAGTCCCTTTATCCTTTTGGTGAGGAACTTTTGGGGTCTCTCCAATTGCTGCAGGTGTCTGGTGAGATACATCCCGAATGGGGCATTGTACTCTATCATTGGTCTGATAAGTGAAGAGTACAAGGGAACAATGACCTCACTTGATCTGGATGTGAATCCCTTCATCATCAGGTGGGAAATGTAGAAGGTCTTTCGAACCACTTTAGCAAACGTGCGTCAAGCGAGAGGCCACTGTCAACCTGGGTCCCCAGGTCCCTGATAACCTCTTCTGTGCTTAGTGGGTTGCCACCTATATGGTAGCTTGGGGTTACCTTGTTTTTCCCGAAGGGTATGACTATACACTTTTTATGTTTAACTTCAGGCCATGGCTCTGGCACCAGCTATCAGTTTCCGTGAGACCCCTCTGAAGGATGTCTGTGTCCGATGTACTATCCACTATGGCACCCAGTTTGCAGTCATCTGCAAACTTTGTCAGCCATAGTCCTCCTATGTTTGCCTGTACTTTCTGTGGGACTCCACTTGTAACCGCTTGAGTCTGACATGGCTCCAGCAACTCTAACCCTGTGGGTTCTGTCCTTTAGCCAGTTTGCAACCCATCTTGTAACATATGGGTTTACATTTAAGCTGGTAAGTCTCTATAATACCAGAGTGGGGTATTGTGTCGGCTGTCTTTGCAAGGTCAAGGTAGGCTGTATGGACTGCCTTTCCTCATCAATGGCCTTGGTGACTGTTTAGTTCAAAAGGCAAGATCTGCCCTTGACAAAGCCAAACTGGGTTGGGTCCAAGGTTTGCAAGTCCCCTATGTCCTTGTTTGAGTTCCATTATGATCCTCTCCATAGCTTTGCAGACCAGGCTTGTTAAGCTTATGGGGCGGTATTAACAGGGTCTGTAGAGAGGCTGCCTTTGTGGGGAGGGGACTTGCCGTCGCGTGACGCTGGGCACATATCATATGGTGAGGGTGAGAGGCTAAGATTAAGCTGCCTTATGGGGTGGGGTTCTTCATTGAGTTCATGTAGCACACAGCCGGGACCCCCATCGTCCGATTGATGCTGTGTTTTAGGAGGCTACTCTCAGTTGGGATAGTTATCTCTCCTTTTGGGGAGAGGGGGTGAAGTTTTGCTGAACCTGTCTGCCAGTATGTTGGCAATGTGTGTGGGTTCAGTGATTTTGTATCATTTTGGACTAATTCTGAGCATATCTGGGAGTTTCCACCCAGGTTTCTGACATAGCTGATGATTTTATGAGGATCGTAGTTTCTTGCTAGTGCTGATCAAAGATGCCTTCCCTTTGGGATTTTGCTCTATCATGTAATAGCTTTCTCCTCTTATTGTAAAGTTTGTTTATGGCTGGGGTCCACCAGACTGGGCGTTTGTCCTTGAGGAAAGAGTCTTGGTTTTATTTGGGATTGCCTGATCCATGCAGTCCTTAAGGTGTTCATAGAAGGCATTTGTAAAGGATACCACACCTGTCTTGAGTAGTGTGAAGTTTGCTTTAGAGAAGTTCTTCACTGTGGTCTGGATTTCTAGGGATACAAATTCTCTTTCAACGAACTCCCAATTCCAAGAAGGTACCCCAACTTACCTCCAAATCAGTGGGCAGAGTCATTGAAACAAGTCCAAACTCTCATATCCCTGGAGGCAGTAGAACCTGTTCCCGCAGTCCCAACAAGCAAAGGCTTTTATTCCAGACTATTCCTTGTTCCAAGAAAAGAGGGCACTTTGTGCTCTATCCTGGATCTGTCCATTCTGAACACCTCCTTGGTGGTCCCCAAATTCAGAATGCTAACTTTGCAGCAGCTATTGCCTATGCTGACAAAAAATGCCTGGTTAGTGACCCTAGACCTAAAGGATGCCTACCCCCAAATTCCCATAAGGGAATCCTGCAGGAAATTCCTGTGCTTCAGGATTCCCATAAGGGAATCCTGCAGGAAATTCCTGTGCTTCAGGGCAGGCTCACAACACTTTCAATTCTCCTCACTACCCTTTGGCTTATCTACTGCTCCTAGGGTATTCACCAAATGCTTGGCCCCGGTCATAGCATTTTGCAGACAGAGAAATGTTCAGATTTACCCTTATCTGGACGACTGCCTCATTCAGGCAGAGTGCAAAGAAAAGCTTCTCCAGGACCTCCCCTTTATCAAAACCTTCCTTAACCTCCTTAGGGTTCACCATAGACAAAAAGAAATCAAAGCAGACTACCTCCAGGAGGATCATTTTCCTGGGAGCACTGCTGGACACAGCATCCGAAATGGCCTTTCTGTCACCAGAAAAACAGAACTTCCTGCCACTCCAGCTGGCTTCCAGATGTCACCTTGCAGCGAGGAAGTTCTTGCAAGCCTTGGTGTACATGGCATCTTGCATCCTTCTAATTCCTCTGGCCAGGCTTCACATGAGGAAACTTCAGTGGTATCTAAAGAACCTTTGGTGTCAGCACTGTCAGCCTCTAGAGACCTCTGTCCCTCTGATCTCCTATGTAAGGTCAGTGTTTCTCTGGTGGACAAGGGCCTATGCCAAGAACGAGAGTATTCCTTCATCCTCTGCCCTGCTGGCCAGACCATCACCACTGACTCCACAGATATTGCTTGGGGCCCTCACCTAGCACGAAGGTGCACCCAAATCCTTTGGAATGCCCAGCACCTTCCCTTACACATCAACCAGAAGGAAATTATGTCAGTACAAAAGGCTGTGATATCCTTCAAATCTCATCTCAGGCCAGGGGTCCTCCTTAAAACAGAGAACACCACTGCAATGTGGTATATCAACAAACAGGGAGGGACCCAATCTTAACCTCTGTGCAGGCTAGCCATGAACCTATGGCTGACAGCCTCCTCCATGGGATTGCACCGAATAGCCCAATACCTACCAGGGATCAACAACTCCCTGGCAGACCACTTAAGCAGAAACTTGCTGGACCCCCACGAATGGTAGCTCCACAGAAAAATATTTTTGCAAGTCACTCAGGAGTGGGGAACTCCGGAGGTGGATCTCTCTGCTTTGCACCTCAACGACTAGTTGGAAAAAGTCTGTACCAGGGAGTATCACCGCCTAACGTGGAAGGTGGATGCCTTGACCTTCCCCTGTAACTCCCTCTTTGTGTACTCATTCCCTCCTCTGCCTCTTATTCCCAAGATACTGATCAAGATAAGGGAGGAGAGGACAAAGGCCATCCTCATTGCTCCAGATTGGTCCAGGCAGCATTGGTACACCTTATTGCACAGCCTGAAATCACAGCCTCTGAGACAGCTTCCCCTCATCTCAGACCTCTTGACTCAGGCAGGTGGGGGGGGGGGGGGTGCTGCATCCAGACTTGCAGACTCTCAAACTGACAGCATGGCTTATACCCTAAAGGCAAGCAAGGGACCCCTGTTAACTAAGCAGATCCTAGACATTATCACAGAGGCCAGAAGGGCCCAGCACCAGAAAATCTTACGCAGGAAAATGGAAAAGATTCTGCTCCTGGAACCAGTCCAGAGAGGGGCAGTTCCTCGCATCCCTCTTATCCTGGACTATCTAGTGGAGTTACTAAATAGTGACCTCTCCTCTTCTATAAAAATCCGTACCTCAGCCATTTCAGCTCATTTCAATACAGATCCGCCCCTGTTCTCACATCCTTTGATTAAACAGTTCCTCAGTTGGGCTTCGAATATCAGACCTCTCAGAAGGCCACCTATGCCAACCTGAGACCTGAATTATGTTTTGGAAAAACTAACGTTACCACCCTTTGAACCTGCTGCTTCAGCAGAACTAAAATACCTCTCCTGGAAGACTGCTTTCCTGCTAGCTATCACCTCAGCCAGAAGGGTTTCAGAACCTTCAGACATTGATGGCCATTGAGCCCTTCATCATTTTCCATGCAGACAGGGCCTCCCTGAGGACTAACCCCTCCTTTATGCCCAAGGTGGTATCTAGTGTGACTCTCAACCAGGTCATACATCTACCCACCTTCTTCCCTTCAAAACAAGGGGGAAAGAATTCTGCACTCACTAGACGTGCACAGATAGCTGAGATACTACCTAGACCGTACTAAATCCTTCAGGAAACAGGCCAATGGCCAATCAGCTTTGCCCCAAGGGCAGAGGGGAAGCCCATTTCCAAGCAAACCATTTCCAAATGGATGTCACACTGCATCCATTTCTGCTACAAATTTCATGGGAAACCACCCCCCTAAGTCTATTCATACCCATTCTGCTAGGGCAGCCTCCACTTCCACAGCATTCTTGAGAGGTGTCCCCACCAGGGACAGCTTGTAAGCTGCCACCTGGACTTCTGTCCATACATTTACCAAGCATTATGGGTTTGCCAATGCAGTTCTGCAGGGCCTGCTGACCCAGGCCTAGGTTTATGACTAATCCTACCACCCCTATCCCTCAGCTTTGGGAATCCTCCCATAGGTGATGACTTCAACAGTGAAACACGAAGAACATAGTACAGTTGTGTACACTTACCATAAATGTAGATGTTTAGGGAGACATAAGCTTCTTATGGTGGCTTTTTGCCACCAGGTCACCCTTACCATATTTCCTGATGCTGCTGACTGGTTAGAGCAAGAAAAACTGATGTAATGGCATTGGCTGCATTGCTTTATAGTACTGACGACCTGACATCAGTCAACAAGTGATGGCAGCTGACGCAGAAGAATATTGACTCTGCTGATAACTTGAGCAGAGTTTGAGATCATCAGTGGTCTGGGAGCTAAGCCCTTCAGAGCTTTTCCTTTGCTGAAGAGTGCTCCTCTTGCAGGCTTTCTCAAAATCGCCAGTCTGGTAGCATTTCTTTATTGCTGCGCAGATAAGTTCTCCTTGGTGGGAAAAACTTACGCAGTTAATTTTGACTGTACTTCTTAAAAAAACGTTTTTATGGTAGAAATTCATTTTTTGGACTGCCCTATGATTTCTGTCAGTTGAAATCATGTTCTTGTATTACTTTGTGTAAACTTTGTTTTTTGCAACATTTACTTGTAACTTTTAGTGAGTTTTTTTTTTATTTTTTATAATTTGTTTTTAGGGCCAGCCATTGAGGATGTTTTTATTGCATCCTGCAATATACCAGTCAACCATCCTGCAGCATCAAATAAGGCAGGTATACAAAGTTCCACAAACTTAAAATTCTCATTTTTAATCCGATAGGACCCTGCAGTAAGTTTCTTGACATATCCTTCTGCAGCTAAGCATTAGTAAATGCTAATCCCATTCTTAACAAGAATGGGAAAGCTTTTGCTAGATTTGGGAAAATGCATTCCTCTGCCCCTCTTATTTTCAGGATTAATTGTAAAGCTCAAATGTTAAAATTGTGCCGGTTTCTTCTGAAAACGTAAGGATTGTTGTCCCCTTTGTCTTCATAGGGCAGATGTTCATCGTGTTTCACTGTTGCAGTCATTACACTCGGGTTATCCTGCTGGCAGGTTACCCGCAGTCGGCCAGAATTCCAAAGTCTAGGTCCGGCGTCAGTTGCTGTCGCCTCTTCCCTGACGTCAGTGCGCCAGGGGTATAAAAGATGTAGCCGATGCCATTTTCTTCAGTCTTTCTTGCCGCGCGGTGCCCGAAGCAAAAGCAGTTTGCAAGTGCCGGTCGGCCAACTCCTGAGATTTTCGAAATTGAATTTCAGAACCGAAGTCTTCAATAAAGCTAAGTACCCCGTTGGGGAAACTTTTCTTGCTCCAGACCAATGTCAGTAAAAGTTAACAATTGTATTTCTTGTGGGAAGCAAATACCTCATAAGGATTTTCACTCTTACTGTATTCCTTGCCTAGGCCCTGACCACGACATTGCTAGTTGTCGGTTTGTGCTAGATTCAACCAATGCACTATTAAGTGTCGGTTTGATTTTGCTTTACATTACTTTGGCCGAAGATTTAACTACATAATGCCGTCGGAACAACCGACGACCGGAATCCATAAAAAACCCAAAGACAAAGAAAAGGACAGGTATCTGAGGTCCAAAACCGACGACAAAGCCTCTTCTAGGCCAGTCAACAGTTCGCCGGTTCTCAGTGAGGCGCTTTCGCAGCCCCTGACACCCGCTACCTCGGAGCCACAGGCTGCATCCGACTCCCACGTGGAGACACCTAGGCCTCTGGAAACTCGAGGTATTGGGCCAGCGGAAACTATTCCCTCAGATGTGTCCAGAGCCGCTGTGCAGGCATTGGCTTCTGAGGGTGTTTCCCGACCTTCACAGCTTACTATTAAGTCCTCTACAGCAGCCAAGTCAAAGTCAAAAACACCATTAAAGACAAGGAAACAAGTACAACATTCTCCTGGACGGTCATCCATGCCAAAGAAACAGATGCTTAAAATGGCTGAGGACCTAATTACTTTGATCAGGGGTTCCCATCCCCCTCCTGATAAAAGGCCTAGGCAAGACACTGACTATGACTCCTCTGACCAGGTTTCTATTTCCTCTGATTCCTCTTCAGATCAGGGATATTCTCTCCCTCCCTATGAGGACTCTGATGCAGAAAAATCTATGCCTTCAGCCTCTCCGCCTGAGGATTACTCTTTTGGGGAAACCTTGCACACCATGAGGGAGCATTTCCATTGGGAGAGCCAGGATTATTCTGAATCCAAGAAAAGGCTCAGAGACTTTCTTTTATTGCCTCAGCACAGGCCCCTGGCTTTCCCCCCTGTGCTTGATATTGTTGATGATGATGTTCTTCATCTCACATTGCTGCAGTCCTGACACTTGGGTAGTCCGCTGTCCCAGTCTGCCCGAATACCAAAGTATAAGGCTGACGTCGGTCAAGGCGCATTAGTCTGACGTCAGGACGTCAGGGTACAAATGCGCATGACCGACGTCATTTCCTCAGTCTTTTTTGCCGCATGGTCCGATGCAGAAGCAGTTTTGCAAGTGCAGGTTGGCGTTCTGAGATTTTCCAGTCGGAGTTTCAGACCGAATCCAAGTTGGCTAAGTACCCGTTAGAATATTTTGGTTTTCTTGCCTCAGTATTTTACGGATGTCAGAAAAAGTGAATAACTGTATTTCTTGTGGAAACAGATACCTCATAGGGATTACCATACCTTGTGTATACCTTGCTTAGGGCCTGAGCACGACGTTGTTGGCTGTCGCTCTTGTGCTAGATTTAACAAACGCACTATAAAGAGAAGATTAGATTGTGCCAGGTTAGTTTTGGGAAGCGGTGTAATTATAAAATGCCGTCGGATGCTCCGACGCCCGCTTCGTCAAAAAAGCGCAAGGACAAAACAGCAAAGCCTAGGCTGGAGGAACCGTCCGTACCGGACGTCGGTTCTTTAGAGGGCTCGGTGGAGCCAGAGGTTCAGCCAGAAATTTCTTTGGAATCCCAGGGAGAGACTTTATTACTGCAAGATGTGACCTCTCGGGAGGTAGGCCAGGCGGAAGGGGCTTCTCAGGTAGCTGTTCTTCCCTCCCTTCCTAAGGTGGTTAGGCCCTCCCCTGCTGTTTCCAAGGCTTCTCCCAGGGGCAGGCCAGGCCTTGTTTCAGGTGTTACCCCTAGTTCTTCAGGGTCTGTACCTAAGAAGCATATGCTTAAGATGGCAGAAGATTTGATTACAATGATTAGAGGTTCTATGCCCCCTCCTGATAAGAGGCCTAGGGTGGAACCTGAGCTTGGGAGTTTTGAGCAGTGTTCGGATGCTTCTGAGTCTTCGGCTGAAGACTTGGAGGAGTATTACCCTTACTCTGATTCTGATGTAGATGATTCTACTCCTTCTGCTTCTCCTCCTGAGGATTTTTCATTTTCAGAGACTCTTCATTCCATGAGGGAGCATTTTAAATGGGAAGGTCAGGATTTCTCTGATTCCAGGAAAAGGCTTAGGGAATTTTTGTTTTTACCCCAGCATAGGCCTTTAGCTATACCTCCTGTTCTAGATGTGGTGGAGGATGTTTTTGCAGAGGCCTCTCTGAACCCTGATTCTTTTCCTCCTGCTCCAGTTAAACCGGATAGATATTATAGGGTGCCTGAAGCTCATAAGTATCTTTTTAAGAGTCCTAGGGCAGACCCAGAAACTGTTTCACAGGGGCCTAAAGGTGTTAAGGCTTCTGTTGTTAAAAATCCTGTTCCTCCGGATAAAGAGGCAAGGGCTTTGGATAGATGGGGAAAGAAAGTGTATACTTCTTCCACTTTGGCCATGAGAGCTTTGAATTGCCAGTTTCACATGTTGAAATACCAAAATTATCTCCTTTCACAATTAAAGTCTAAGGTAGATGCTTTGGCGGAAGGTATTGAGTGTAAAGAGTTGCAGGATTTAGTTCATGTTTCTGAACAAGTGGGTAAGCATTCTTTGCAATGTGGTTTTGATGCTGTGCAGGCCTCTTGAGGGTGGCTGCCACTGGTTCGGTTCTTCGAGGCACGCCTGGCTGAGGGATCAGAATTTAGCTGAGCATGTGAAGACAAGGATTTTAGATGCTCCTTTACAATCTGATGTGTTGTTTGGTTCGCCTGTGGAAGCAGTTCTAAAGAAAATGGAAGACAAGGCTAAGTCTATGCAGACTGTTAAAGATTTTTGCAGGTTCAGCCTCCGAGTTTAGTAGAAATTGGCCTACCAAGGGGTGGACATATCCTGCTTATGATTCCCAGTCTAGGGGTAGGTCTAGACGTGGTAGGGGCAGAGCTCAAGGTTCTTTTAGGCCTAGAACAGGAGTTCACCTGCTCAGTCTTCTGGTGAGGGCAGGGGTCAGTCCTTTCGTAAACAGACCCAATGACCTGCCTTTTCAGCTGCCAGAATCCTCTCGTCTGGCAGCACCTTTGGGAGGAAGGTTGGCACTTTTCAAAGAAAACTGAAGTTTAATTACCCAAGACAGATGGGTATTGGATATCATTCACCACGGTTACAGGTTTTATTTCCATACCTTGCCTCCTTTCAAAGGCATGCCAGACATTCCTCCTCAACAAAGGAAAGAGGCTCACAGGCAAATTTCTCTGTTGCTCCAAATAGGGGCCATTCAGCCGGTTCCTGTGCCAGAAAGGGGCCTAGGATTTTATTCTCGCCAGTTCCTAGTACCAAAAAAGGGGAACACGTGAAGACCAATTTTGGATCTGTCTATCCTCAACACTTATCTGGACATTCCCAATTTCAAAATGTTGACGTTACAACAGCTTTTACCTCTGCTGGGCAAAGATCACTGGATGGTAACTTTGGATCTCAAGGAAGCTTACCTTCATGTTCCTATCAGACTAATTTGCAGGAAGTATCTGCGTTTTCGAGCTAGAATTCTCATTATCAGTTCTCTGCATTGCCCTTTGGCTTATCTACTGCTTAGAGTATTCACAAAGGTTCTGGCTCCAGTGATAGCTTTCTTCAGGCTAAAAGGAATACAAATCTATCCTTATTTGGACGATTGCCTGCTTCTGGCTCAAGGAAGGGGCGTGCTTCTTCAGCATTTGGAATATGTGATAGCAGAGCTAAGATGCCTAGGGTATTCTGTGAACGAAATAAAGTCCAGTCTAGTACCCTCTCAAGACATGTGCTTTCTGGGTGTGAGACTGAATACAGCAAACGAGATGGCCTTTTAACCCCGGACAAACAAAAGAATCTTTCTCTTTACTTCCATCAACTATCTCATCAGTCCGGGCTGACTGCAAGGACAGTCCTTCAAGCCTTAGGGTTCATGGCATCTTGTATTCTGGTACTTCCCAATGCCAAACTGCATATGAGGAAGCTACAATGGTATCTCAAAATGTATGGACACAGCACTGCCAGGATTTGGACACTGTCATTCAAATAATACCTTGCATTCAAAAGGAATTTTGTGGTGGGCTCAGGAATGTCACCTAAACAAGGGACTCTCTGTGACCCGGCCAGAGGCGAGTCAGATTCTAACGACAGATGCCTCAGATACAGCTTGGGAGCTCATCTGAATGGAAAGTGGATACAAGACAAGTGGCCTGCCAGACTGCAGCATCTACATATCAACATGAAGGAGATGTTAGCAGTCCAGTTTGCATTACTGGCTTTCAAGGATTTACTTCTTCCAGGGCAGGTGTTGATTCTAACAGACAACACAACTGTCATGTGGTACATCAACAAACAAGGGGAACACATTCTTATCCTCTATGCAGGCAAGCAATGATTTTGTGGGAGACTGCGTTAAGCTTGCAACTGAATCTTCAAGCAAGGTTTCTGCCAGGAGCACAGAACTCCTTAGCAGATGTGTTAAGCAGGCAAATCATGGATCCCCACGAGTGGAAACTGGATCTTCATGTATTTCAGACATTGACAGTGTCCTGGGAACTCCAGACATAGATCTGTTCGCTTCTCCACTAAACCACCAGCTGCCAAAGTTTTGCACAAAAAGGTTTCTTCACACAGCCTGGAAAGTGGATGCTCTTTCTTTCAGTTGGAAAAATCTTCATGTGTATGCCTTTCCACCTCTGCCTCTCCTCCCAAAGGTACTCCTAAAGGTCAGACAAGACAAGCCAAGGATGATTTTAATAGCTCCAGATTGGCCTCGGCAGCACTGGTACCCATTGCTGAGGAGTCTGGTAAGGAAGCCTCCATGGCCCTTACCTTTGATTCCACACCTATTGTCTCAGAAGGACGGGCATCTACTCAATGTCAAGCTTCACTCTCTTCATCTAACAGCCTGGCATATTCTGTTTTGAACCATAGCAGGTCTCAGCTTCCTCAACAAGTTTTGAATGTGATTATGGAAGCCAGAAGACCTAGTACAAGGAAAGTGTAATGCAGGAAAATGGAAGAGATTTTTATTTTGGTGTACAGCAAAGGATTTGGATGTTTCTGAGCCAAATTTGAGTGTGGCTCTTCAATATCTTACTGAGTTATTGGACAAAGGTTTGTCTTTCTCTTCCATTAAGATTCATGCTGCAGCAATTTCAGCTCACTATGATTGTGACCCACCATTGTTTTCTCATCCTTTGTTCAAGCAATTTCTTAGAGGGCAAAGAATATAAGACCCCCACGAGCTCCTACTCCTGCTTGGGACCTCAATTTTGTGTTGGAGAAACTCACTCTACAACCTTTTGAGCCTGCAGCTACTGCTGAATTGAAATATTTGTCATGGAAGACTGCTTTTTTGTTAGCCATTACCTCTGCAAGAAGGGTGTCTGAATTGCAGGCCCTTATGGCGGTTGAGCCTTTCCTGATTTTTCATAAGGATAGGGTATCTTTACGTACTAATCCTTCCTTTATGCCTAAAGTGGTTTCTAGTGTGGCTTTAAACCAAACTATTCATTTGCCTACCTTTTATGCAAATCCCAAAATAAGGGGGAAAAGATTTTGCACACTTTAGATGTACACAGGCAATTACGTTATTATTTAAGCAGGACTAAGGATTTTAGGCAGTCTCAGCAGTTGTTTGTTTCTTTTGCTTTGAGTTCTCAGGGTAAGCCTGTGTCAAAACAAACTATTTCTAAGTGGATTGGGTTTTGCATTACTTACTGTTACTCCCATCATGGCAAGGAGATTCCAGCTGGGATTAGGCCTCATTCCACTAGGGCTACTGCCACTTCAACAGCATTTCTAAGGGGGTGGCAACTAAGGATATTTTGGAGGCAGCTACTTGGAGTTCAGTGCATACCTTCTCTAAGCATTACCACCTTCCTCTCTACTCTAAATCTAGGGCTGGTTTTGCCACTGCTATTTTACAGGGCATGTTGTCAGCTCCTGCTTCTTTGTGATTTGCCATCCTCCCTTACCTCTGCTTTGGGATTCTACCCAAGTGTCAGGACTGCAGCAATGTGAGATGAAGAACATAGTACAGTTTTGTACCTACCATAAATGTAGATGTTCGAAGATCCACATTGCTGCAGTCCAATTTACCCTCCCTCCTTCCCCTCTGTGTTTAGGGGTGGTTGTGTGGGTAGGATTGTACCTTCTGCTTTGTATATATTGTACATATATTTGGTACAGGGGTGTTTGGTGTGTTGTTGTTTTTTGGTTTGGCCTTATCTTTTTAGGGTCTTCTGACATCTGGGGCAAGAAAAGACTGAGGAAATGACGTCGGTCATGCGCATTTGTACCCTGACGTCCTGACGTCAGACTAATGCGCCTTGACCGACGTCAGCCTTGTACTTTGGTATTCGGGCCGACTGGGACAGCGGACTACCCAAGTGTCAGGACTGCAGCAATGTGGATCTTCGAACATCTACATTTATGGTAGGTACAAAACTGTACTTTTTCTCTGAATCCAGTTTGTCTCCTGATTCTTTACCCCCTGCACCAGTCAAGCCAGACAGGTACTACAGGGTCCCAGATTCTCATAAATTTCTTTATAGAAACCCTGCTGCTGACCCCGAAACAATTTCTCAGGGTCCCAAAGGGGATAAGGCTTCCACTGCAAAAAACCCTGTCCCCTCTGATAGGGATTCTAGAGCTCTGGATAGATGGGGGAAAAAAAGTTTACACTTCTGCTACTTTAGCTGTAAGGGCTTTAAACTGCCAGTTTCACATGCTTAAATATCAACAATACCTATTGTCTTTGTTAAAACAGAAAATTCTTTTAAACTCAGAATGTCCTGACAAAAAGGAAATGTAGGATTTATTGCATGCAGCTGAACAAGTGGGAAAGCATACTCTGCAATGTGGTTTTGATTCATTAGAGGCTTCTTGGAGGGCTGCAGTTACAGGCTGTGCCATTCGAAGGCATGCTTGGTTAAAAGAACAAAGTTTACCTGATCATGTTAAAGTAAAACTATTGGATGCTCCACTACAGCATGATACTTTGTTTGGTGTTGAGGCAGAAGAGGTGTTAAAGAAAATGGAGGATAAAGCAAAGTCAATGCAGACTGTAAAGGATTTCTTACAGGTTCAGCCACCTAGATTTAGCAGAAACTGGCCTTCTAAAAATTGGTCCTTTCTGGTATCAGGCCACAGAGGCAGATACAGGTGCCCAAGAGGCAGATCTCAGCCCCAAGGCTTATACAGACCTAAACAATGGGGTGCTTCAGCCTCCAAAGGAGAAGACAAATCACAACCTTATAGGAAACAGTCCCAATGACTTCCCTGTACAAATGCCAAGCACTTACCTTTTGGCAGCACCCTTAGGGGGAAAGCTAGCACTTTTCTCACAAAATTGGCACATGATCACCCAGGACAAATGGGTACTGAATATTGTTTCTCAGGGTTACAGGTTCCACTTTCACACCCTTCCAAAATCAGAAGATATGCCAGACCTGCCACAAAACCAATGGGCAGAGGCACAAAAACAAATTTCTGCTCTCGTGGACATGAGAGCTTTTCAAAGAGTACCACAGCAAGAACAGGGACAAGGTTTTACTCAAGACATTTCCTGGTACCCAGAAAGGACAAAGCCTGGAGACCAATACTGGACCTGTCAATCCTAAATACTTTCCTGGATATTCCGAAATTCAAAATGTTAACACTGCAACATCTTCTGCCCATGCTGGGCAAGAAGGCTCGGCTAGTTACTTTGGACCTCAAGGAGGCATACCTGCATGTCCCAATCAGACAATCTTGCAGAAGATACCTCAGAT
This sequence comes from Protopterus annectens, assembly GCF_019279795.1. NCBI lineage: Eukaryota > Metazoa > Chordata > Ceratodontiformes > Protopteridae > Protopterus > Protopterus annectens. The sequence continues at coordinate 697,471,902 of NC_056734.1, read as the reverse complement.
TCATAGCTGGCTCAATGCATTACCAATTCTCTGCACTGCCCTTTGGCTTATCTACTGCGCCCAGGGTCTTCACAAAACACCTGGCACCAGTAATTGCATTCTGCAGACAAAAAGGAATTCAAATATATCCCTGCTTGGACGACTGCCTTATTCAAGCAGAGAGCAAGGACATTCTACTAAAGCATCTGGCGTTTGTAAAAAGATTACTAATTTGCCTAGGGTAGACAGTAAACGAAAAGAAGTCAAAACTAGTGCCCTCTCAAGAGATCATATTCCTGGGTGCAAGCTTAAATACAATTGCCCAGATGGCTTATCTCCTGCCAGACAAGCAAAGGCAACCGACTCATTACTTTCAAATGATGGCAGCAAAGACCCAGCTCCCTGCAAGAAAAATTCTGCAGGCTCTGGGCGTCATGGCATCCTGCATTCTACTAATTCCATATGCAAGACTGCATATGAGGAAACTACTATGATATCTAAAAAGTGTTTGGACTCGACATTGCCACAGCCTGGAAACAATAACTCTTATTCCCTGCCTGCAACAGGAGTTTCGATGGTGGGCACTGGCTTGTCACCACAACAAGGGACAGCCTTTCACCTACCCACAGCCAGGCAGACAATAACAACAGATGCATCGGATTATGCCTGGGGGGCACACATGGCAGGAAAATGTATTCAAGGCATGTGGCCCAAGGAACAAATGCATCTTCACATCAATCAGAAAGAGATGTTAGCTGTGCAGCATGCCCTGACAGCCTTAAAGGATCTACTACATCCAGGACAACTATTACTAAAGACGGACAATACCACAGTTATGTGGTACATAAACAAGCAAGAGGGCACACATTCCTACCCCTTCTGCAGGCAAGCCATGACTTTGTGGAATACAGCACTGACCTACCAAGTACATCTGCAGGCACAATTCCTGCCAGGAAAGAAAAATACTCTGGCAGACAGCAGAAATCTCATGGATCCTCACAAATGGAAACTAAATCCACAGGTCTTCAGCATGATAACAAGGAAATGGGGATGCCCAGACAGATCTTTTTGCCTCCCCTCACAACTGCCAACTACAGAGATTCTGCACAAGAACTTATCACTCACAAGCATGGAAAGTGGATGCTCTATCCTTCAGCTGAAAAACACTGACAGTTTATGCCTTTTCTCCACTGCCTCTTCTTCCCAAAGTGCTCCTAAAAGTTAGACAAGAGAAGCCAAAAATAATTCTGATTGCCCCAGACTGGTCACGCCAGCACTGGTACCCAATCCTAAAGAGCTTGTCTCAAGGCCCAACCTGGCCTTTACCTCAAATTCGTCATCTTCTGACTCAACAAAACAATCAGATTCTGCACAGTCAACTCAGAACCTTAAATCTGGCTGCATGGCAGATAATATAACCACTCAGACCACACCTCTCTCTAAAGCTGTTATGGATGTCATTTTAAAAACCAGGAGGCCCAGCACTAGGGAATCTTATGCAGAAAAATGGAAGAGATTCTGTGCTTGGTACCAGGCACAAGGACTCGAACCACTTGTTCCAAATATACCTCAGATTTTACAATACCTTACTGAGATGCTGGACAAAGGCCTATCCTTCTCATCAATTAAGGTCCATGCCTCTGCCATTTCAGCTCATTACAATACGGAACCTCCTATTTTCTCTCATCCACTACTAAGACAGTACCTCAGAGGGGCAAAAAACATAAGACCCCCAAGGAGAGCACCGATTCCTACATGGGACCTCAATTTTGTTTTAGAAAAGTTCACACTGCCTCCTTTTCAGCCAACCAATACAGCTGATATACAATTCTTATCATGGAAAACTGCTCTGCTCCTAGCAATAACTTCAGCAAGAAGAGTCTCAGAGTTACAGGCATTAATGGCAGTGGAACCTTTCATAATTTTTCATCAGGACAGGGTTTCTCTAAGGACAAACGCAACATTTATGCCAAAGGTAGTATCCAGTGTGGCTCTTAACCAAACGATTCATTTGCCAACATTTTATCCAAATCCCCAGAGTAAAGGGGAGAGACTTCTGCATGCTTTGGACACACAGACAGCTACGCTTCTATTTGGACAAAACAAAAGCTTTCAGAAAAACTGAGCAACTGTTTGTAGCTTATGCTGCAGGATCACAAGGAAAGCCCATCTCAAAGCAGACTATTTCAAAATGGATAGGACACTGCATTAATTTCTTCTATTCACAACATGGCAAATCAGTGGCTAAGGGCATTAGGCCACATTCAACCAGAGCAGCAGCCACTTCAGCAACCTTCCTCAGAGGAGTACCAACCAAAGTCATTCTAGAGGCTGCAACCTGGAGTTCAGTGCACACTTTCACCAAGCACTACCACTTACCTCTACTCTAAATCCAGAGCAGGCTTTGCCACTGCAGTTCTGCAGGGCCTTGTAGCCTCTCCTAATCCTATTTAGGCCCAGCCACCCAACCTCAGCTTTGGGATTCAACTCAAGTGTAATGACTGCAACAGTGAAACACGATGAACATAGTACAGTTGTGTACCTACCATAAATGTAGATGTTAGTGTATTCACTGTTGCAGTCCAGGTTACCCACCCACCAGGCGTCTTTTAAATCTAGAGTTATCATATTACTGTAACCTCTGATTTCAAACATGTTTTAAGTTTTTTTTGTATTTGGATTACGCTTGCAGTTCTCTGCAGTACTCTTTGGGTTATCTGCTGCTCCAAAGTGTTCACTGTTAACTCCAGTGATAGCCTATTACAGGCTTATTGCAGAATAGTTTCCCTTAATTGTATGTCATGTTTATCCTTAGAGTTTTTTTGTAAAGTGTTTGGAAACTTTCACTTCAGTTAAGAGATCTCCTTCTCAAACTATGTTTTCAGAAGAACATTCTAAAGTCTTGCTTGACTTCTTCCCATAGGATTGTATTCCTGTATTGTCTCCTAGATACTTCAGTTCAAAGAGCTTTTCTTCCACATTAAAAGGTAGATTCATATCTTGGTCTATTCCTGATTTTTCCACTGAGTCCAGAACTTAAGTAAGGGAATTTTTCAGTTTACTAAGACTAACTGCATCTATGATTCTCATGATGATCTTCGTGTTTCACTGTTGCAGCCATCACCTGTAGGTTATCCCTGCTGTGGTAGCACTCGGTCAGCCCGAATACCAGAGTCGATGTTTTTGTGCGCCGGCTGCCGTAGCCTGTATTCTGACGTCAGGTCATCAGTGCTGTAAAGCAAGGCAGTCGACGTCATATCAGTCTTTCTTGCCGTGGAACCCATTACAGAAGCAGTTCACACGAATGCCAGTTGGTCACTACCAGAAGTTGAATTTCAACGGAAAACGTCTAAAGCGAAGTACCCCGTTAGGGACCCTTTTTGCTCTAACTAATGTCTGAAAAAGTTAACAATTGTCTTGCCTGTGGAAAGCAGATCCCACACAGAGACTTTCATTCTTACTGCATCACTAGTTTAGGCCCAGACCACGACGTCCCTCGCTGCCAGTTCTGTGCCCTCTTAAATGCGAGAACCATTCGCCGTAGAGCTCTTTTTGTAGACAGTTATTTTCGTGTTACGTCTTCGAATTCCAATATGGCATCCATCAGCCAACAATCTGTTGACATTCCGAAAAAACGTAGAGATAAAGATAGAGACAGGCCACACAAGTTGAAGCCTTCAGACCACGCTACCGCGATGCAAGTAGTCCGGAATTCATTGAGGTGCTTTCGCAGCCCCTGATGCCCGACTTGCTTTCTATGCAGGCCTCTGCTGAGACCCTTTCGGAGTCCAGTATGTGGCAGAAATCCACTTTGTCTTCTGAGCCTTTGGCTGTCTCCGCCTCGGTTGGGTCCAGAGCCGTGACACAGGCACAGGCTTCCGAGGAGGCCTTTCACACTACCGATTCTAGACAAAAAACTTCTCATCCGACTAAAGCTTCTCCCTTATCAGAGATACTCAGGCCCCCACTCCAAAAAGGAAAAGGCATCCTTCTCTAGAAATTGACAGACCAAGAGTCTGAGGGATCTGATTATTCTGCTTTTGAAGAGGAACAACATCCCGTAACTGTCTGAGGATTCAGATGCAGAGGAATCCATCCCTTCTGCCTCCCCTCCAGAGGACCTCTCCTTTGGGGAAACCCTTCACTCCCTCAGGGAACATTTTCAATGGGAATCTCAAGACTTCCTACAGTCAAAGAAACATCTTGGAGAGTTTCTGGACCTGCCCCAGCACAGACGCCTGGCCATCCCACCTATTTTGGAAGTGGTGGATGATGATTTCCATGAATCCAGCTTAGCCCCTGATGCCCTGCCTCCTGCTACAACTAAACCTGGCAGGTACTACAGAGTACTGGAGTCTCACAAATACCTGTACAGGAATCTTGCTGCAGACCCTGAGGTCATTACACAGGGACCCTAAGGAGCTAAGACTAGTTCTGCCAAGAATCATCTTCCTTTTGACAAAGACTCAGAGCTCTGGACAGATGGGGTAAGAAAGTATACACCTGTGCAACCTTGGCTATCAGAACACTCAGTTGTCAATTCCATATGTTAAAATATCAACAATACACTTTGGAACAATTAAAGCATAAGATTACTACCTCTCCTGATGGTGCCAACTCAAAAGAGCTGGCAGAATTACTACACTCTGCTTGTCAAGTGGCCAAACACTCATTACACTGTGGAAATATGACACCCTACAAGCCTCTAGCAGGGCAGCAGTGACAGGATCTGTTATTAGGAGACATGCATGGCTGAAGGAATAACCTCTCACTGATCATGTCAAGTCTAAACTTATTGATGCACCCCCTAGATAAGGAGCACCTGTTTGGGTAAAAGCAGAAGAGGTGCTTAAAAAGATGGAAGACAAAGCAAAATCTATGCAAACAGTAAAAGATTTCTTTCAAGTTCAACCTCCCAGATTCAGCAGGAACTTCCCCTCTAAGCACTGGGTCTTTCCTGCACTTAGCAGACAGGGCCAAGGTAAGCTCCGCAGGGTCGGCCCATCCAGGCCCCTATCCCAGGGCCAGCAAAGAAGCAAACAATGGACTTCCATTTCAAAGGCTAGGAGTTTTAAGTCAAGCTTCTATGGCAAGCACTCTCCCTCCCCCCTCTGCTCTCCTTTCACTCATCAATAACTAGGAGGAAGGCTCACCCTTTTAGGAAAACTGGGTCTCTATATCCAAGGACCAATGGGTCTTAAAAATCATTTCTCAGGGATACAGATTCTCTTTCAGCGAATTCCCTATTCCAAGAGGGTACCCGGACCTCCCCTCAAACCAGTGGGCAGAGGCATTTAAACGGGTCCAAAATCTACTGTCCCAGGGGGAAGCAGAACCTGTCACTCGTATCAAACAGTAAATGATTTTTACTCCAGACTATTCCTTGTTCCCAGAAAAAGAGGGCACTTGGTGCCCCATCCTGGACCTATCCAAACTGAACACCTCCTTGGTGGTCCCCAGATTTGAAATGCTAACCTTGCAGCAGCTCCTGCCTATGCTCACACAAATGCCTGGTTTGTGACACTAGACCTAAAAGATGCATACCTCCACATCCCCGTCAGGGAATTTTGCAGAAAATTCCTGTGTTTCAGAGCAGGCTATCAACACTTACAGTTCTCTGTACTGCCCTTTTGCTAGTCTACTGCTCCCAGAGTATTCCTCAAATGCTTGGCCCCGGATATAGCATTTTTGCAGACAGAGAAATTTACAGATGTACCCTTACCTGGGTGACTGCCTCATTCACGCAGAGTGCAAAGAACAGTTGCTCCAGGACCTTCTCTTTGTCAAATCACTCCTAACTTCCCTAGGATTCACCATCAACGAGAAAAAAAATCAAAGCAAAACCTCACCAGAAAAATAGTTTTCCTTGGTGCTGTGCTAGACACAGCAACCCAGATGGCCTTCCTATCTCAAGAAAAGCAGAACTTCCTGCCTCTGTACTTCACCCAGCTGGTTTCCAGAAGTCACCTCCCTGCGAGGAAGATGTTCTTCGTGTTTCACTGTTGCAGTCATTACATTTGGGTAATCCTGCTGGCAGGTTGCCCTCTGCCAGCCTGAATTCCAAAGTCTTGGGTCCTGCGTCGGCTGCTGTCACCCCTTCCCTGATGTCAGGTCGTCAGGGGTATAAAAGAAGCAGCCAACGCCATTTTCTTCAGTCTTTCTTGTTGCATGGTGCCCGAAGCAGAAGCAGTTCGCAAGTGCCGGTCGGCCGACTCCTGAGATTTTCGTGTTTCCGTTGGGGAAGCTTTTTTCTTGATCCAGACCAATGTCAGAAAAAGTTAATAATTGTATTTCTTGTGGAAAGCAAATACCTCATAAGGATTTTCATTCTTATTGTATTCCTTGCCTAGGCCCTGATCACAACATTACTGGTTGTCTGTTTTGTGCTAGATTTAACCAACGCACTAAGTGTTGGTATGATTTTGCTTTAAACTTTTTTTGACGCCGGTTTAAATATCCTGAAATGTCATCGGATAGCCATCCGACTACCGGAGTTTACAAAAAAACGCAAAGAAAAAGAAAAACAACCAAGGCCCAAAACCGATGACGAAGCTTCTCCTAAACCATTCGCCGTTTTCGCAGCCCCTGACGCCCGCTACTTTAGAGTCGCAGGCCGCTATCGACTCCCACGTAGAGTCTGCCATGCTGCTGGATACTCAAGGTGTTGGAGATTCGGACGCTAATCCCTCAGATGGGTCCGGAGCCGCTGAGCAGGCACCGGCTTCTGAAGGTGTATTCAGACCTAAACATCTTTACATTAAAATGACTTCAGCATCAAAAGCAAAGACTAAAGCACCTTCTGAAGCAAGGAAACAAACTCAAGAGCCACGTGGACAGGCCTCTATGCCCAAAAAACAGATGCTCAAAATGACCGAAGACTTTATTACCTTGATCAGGGGTTCCCATCCCCCTCCTGATAAGAGGCCTAGGCAAGACACTGACTATGAATCTTCAGATCATGTTTCTATTTCTTCTGATTCCTCTTCTGATCAGGAATTTTCTCTTCCCCCCATGAGGATTCTGATGCTGAAGAATCTATACCATCAGCATCTCCTCCTGAGGACTATTCCTTTGTGGAAACCTTGCATACCATGAGGGAGCATTTCCAATGGGAGAGACAAGATTTTTCAGAATCTAAAAAGAGGCTAAGGGATTTTCTCTTACTACCTCATCACAGGCCTCTAGCTATTCCACCTGTGTTAGACATTGTTGATGATGTGTTTTCGGAGTCTAGTCTGACCACTGACTCCTTACCCCCAACTCCTGTTAAGCCTGACAGATATTACAAGGTTCGTGACTCACACAATTTTCTTTTTTAAAAACCCTGCTGCTGACCCAGAAACTATTTCACAGGGTCCAAAGGGAGTTAAGGCTTCCACTGCAAATACCCAACCCCCTCTGACAGAGATTCAAGGGCAATGGATAGATGGGGGGGGAAAGGTTTACACATCTGCAACTTTGGCTATAAGGGCCTTAAACTGTCAATTTCATATGCTTAATTATCAGCAACATGTCATGGAATTGCTTAAACAGAAAATGTTAAGTTCTGAATGTGCAGAAAACAAGGAAATGCAGGATTTATTGTATACAGCAGAGCAAGTTGGAAAGCATACTTTGCAATGTGATTTTGATTCTTTGGAGGCCTCCTGCAGGGCCGCAGTTACGGGTTCTGTAATTAGGAGGCATGCTTGGTTAAAGGAACAAAATCTGCCTGATCATGTTTAAGTTAAATTACTAGATGCATCTTTTTAGCATGATAGTTTGTTTGGTGTTAAGGCAGAAGAGGTGTTAAAGAAAATGGAGGACAAAGCTAAATCTATGCAAACTGTCAAAGAATTTTTACAAGTACAGCCACCCAGGTTTAGTAGACACTGACCTACATAAAATTGGTCCTTTCCTATGTCAGACAGACCTCAAAGGGGCAGATCCCAGGCACAAGGTTCTTATAGGCCCAAGCAGTGGGGTGCTTCTACCTCCAAAGCTGGAGAAGATATATCAAAAACATACAGAAAACAGTCCGAATGACTTCCCCCTGCCTGCACCAATCACTTATCTTCTGGCAGCACTCTTAGGGGGAAAATTGGCACTTTTTGCTCAAAATTGGCACATCATAACCCAGGGCAACTGGGTTCTAAGCAGTGTCACAAGGATGCAGGTTCCATTTCCATACTATACCAAAGGCAAACGGATGGCCAGATCTGCCAAAAAATCAATGGGCAGAGGCGCGCAAACAAGTTTCATCCCTCATGGACATGGGGGCCATTCAACAAGTACCAGAGCAAGAGCAGGGACAAGGATTTTACTCAAGACTGTTCTTGGTACCCAGAAAAGACAAAGTCTGGAGGCCGATACTGGACCTATCTATTCTGAACACTTTCTTGGATATTCCAAAATTCAAAATGTTGACTTTGCAGCAGCTTCTGCCCATGTTGGGCAAGAATGCTTGGCTTGTGACTTTAGACCTAAAAGAGGCATACCTGCATGTTCCAATCAGACAATCATGCAGAGACAATACTTAAGATTCAAGGCTGGTTCAATGCATTACCAATTCTCTGCACTGCCCTTTGGCTTATCTACTGTGCCCAGGGTCTTTACAAAGTGCCTGGCACCAGTAATTGCATTCTGCAGACAAAGGAATACAAATATATCCTTACTTGGACGACTGTCTCATTCAAGCTGAGAACAAGGACATTCTTCTTCAACATGTGGCATTTGTGAAAAGGCTTCTAACATGCCTAGGGTACACAGTCAACAAAATGAAATCAAAACTAGTACCCTCAAAAGAGGTAACATTCCTGGGTGCAAGCTTAAATACAACTGCCCAGATGGCTTATCTCACGCCAGACAAACAAAGGACTACCTATTTCAAAATGCTGGCAACAAAGGCCCAGTTATCTGCAAGAAAAATTCTGCAGGCTTTGGGCTTCATGGCATCCTGCATCCTACTAATTCCATATGCAAGACTGCATATGAGGAAACTTCAATGTAACCTAAAAAGTGTTTGGACTCAACATTGCCACAGCCTGGAAACTGTCATTACTCTCATTCCCTGCCTGCAACAGGAGTTCCGATGGTGGGCAAAGGCTTGTCACCAGAACAAGAGACAGCCATTCACACTACCTCCAGCAAGGCAGACACTAACAGCGGATGCATCAGTCTATGCCTGGGGAGCCCACATGGCAGGAAGATGCATTCAGAACACATGGTCCTCAAATCAAATGCATCTACATATCAATCAAAAAGAGATGTTAGCTGTTCAAAATGCCCTGACAGCCTTCAAGGACCTACTTCATCCGGGACAACTACTGATAGACAACACCACGGTCATGTGGTATATAAACAAGCAGGGGAGCACACATTCTTACCCCCTTTGCAGACTAGCCATGACCTTGTGGGACACAGCTTTGACTTACCAAGTACATCTGCAGGCATAATTCCTGCCAGGAAAGGAAAATACTCTGGCAGACGAACTAAGCAGAAACCTCATGGATCCCCACAAGTGGAAGCTGGATCCACAAGTCTTCAGCATGATAACAAGGAAATGGGGATGCCCGGACATAAATCTATTTGCCTCCCCTCTCAATTACCAACTAAAAAGATTCTGCACAAGGACTTATCACAGACAAGCATGGAAAGTGGACGCCCCATCTTTCAGTTGGAAAAAAACATCAGTATATGCCTTTCCTCCACTGCCTCTCCTCCCCAAGGTGCTCCTAAAGGTCAGACAGGAGAAGCCAAAGATGATACTGATTGCCCCAGACTGGCCACGCCAGTACTGGTATCCAATACTAAGGAACTTATCTCTATACCCGGCTTGGACCTTACTTAAAATACCTTGACTACTGTCCCAGCAAAACATTCAGATCATGCACAGCCAACTCAGGACATTAAACTTGGCAGCATGGCTGATAATGCAGACATACAAAAAAACACCTCTCAGTAAAGCTGTGATAGATGTCATTCTGTAAGCCAGAAGGCCTAGTACTAGAAAGTCTTATGCTGGAAAATGGAAGAGATTCTGTGCCTGGAACCAGGCACAAGGAACTGATACAGCAGTATCAAATATTCCTCAGATTTTGCAATACTAAACTGATATGCTGGACAAAGGCCTATCTTTTTCATCAATTAAAATTCATGCCTCTGCCATTTCGGCTCATTAAAATACAGAGCCACCACTTTTTTCTCACCCTGTATTAAGGCAGTACCTCAGAGGAGCCAAAATTTTAAGGCCCCCAAGAAGACTACCAATACCTGCATGGGACCTCAACTATGTCTTGGAAAAGCTCACCCTGCCTCCTTTTGAACCAGCTGCTACAGCTGATATGAAGTTTTTATCTTGGAAAACAGCTCTGCTCTTAGCAATTACTTCTGCAAGATGAGTTTCAGAGCTACAGGCACTCATGGCTGTGGAACCTTTCATCATTTTTCATCCAGACAGGGTCTCCCTGAGGACAAACCCAGCATTTATGCCTAAAGTAGTGTCCAGTGTGGCTCTTAACCAGGCCATCCCTCTGCCAACCTTTTACCCAAATCCACAGAACAAGGAGGAGAGAATTCTGCATTCTTTGGATGTACACAGACAGCTTAGATTCTATTTGGACAGAACCAAAGGTTTCAGGAAAACAGAGCAATTACTAGTGGCATATGCTGCAGGATCAGAAGGAAAGCCCATCTGAAAGCAGACTATTTCTAAGTGGTTAGGCCACTGCATTCATTTCTGCTACTTATACCATAAGAGCATTAGGCCTCGTTCCACCAGAGCTGCAGCCACCTCAGCAGCCTTTCACAGGGGAGTACCAACCAGAGACATTTTAGAGGCGGCAACTTGGAGTTCAGTGCACACCTTTACAAAACATTATCATCTGCCACTCTACTCTAAATCCAGGGCAGGCTTTGCCACTGCAGTTCTGCAGGGTCTCATAGCCGCTCCTACTGCTGTCTAGTTCCAGCCTCCCAACCATAGCTTTGGGACTCTACCCAAATGTAATGACTGCAGTAGTGAAACACGAAGAACATAGTACAGTTGTGTACACTTACCATAAATGTAGATGTTTGAGTGTATTCACTGTTTCAGTCCAGGTTACCCACCCGCCTTCCCCCTTTTTTCTTTTGGATCTTATCTTACCTTTTCTGATTTATACTACCTATGTGGTGTATTTGCTTATAGATGAAGGTAAAATTTATATTGATGTATTTCTGAATATATACATAAAGTCTGGCTACCCTTTTTAGGGGCACCTGTCATCTGGGGCAAGAAAAACTGAAGTAAATGGCGTTGGCTGCTTCTTTTTATACCCCTGACGACCTGATGTCAGGGAAGTGGTGACAGCAGCCGACACAGGACCCAAGACTTTGGAATTCAGGCTGGCTGAGGGCAACCTGCCAGCAGGATTACCCAAATGTAATGACTGCAACAGTGAATACACTCTAACATCTACATTTATGGCAAGTGTACACAACTGTACTTTCCTGCAAGCCCTGGGATACATGGCATCTTGCATCCTTCTCATCTGTCTCGCCAGGCTTCACATGAGAAAACGTCAGTGGTACTTAAAGAACCTTTGGTGTCAGCACTCTTAGTCCCTAGAGACCACTCTCCCTATGATCCCTTGTATAAGGGCCGAATTTTCTCTGGTGGACAGAGGCCTGTGACATGAACAAGGGTCTTCCCTTCATCCTCCGCCCTTCCAGCCAGACCATCACCACCGACGCCTCAGACATTGCTTGAGGCACTCACCTTGCAGGCAGGTGTACCCATGGGCTTTGGAATACCCAGCAACTTCACTTGCACATCAGCCAGAAAGAAATGATGGCAGAGCAAAAGGCTCTGACTTCCTTCCAACCCCATCTCAGAACAGGGGTCCTCCTTATTAAAACAGACAACACCACAGTAATGTGGTACATCAACAAGCAGTAGGTGCACCCGCTCTTACCCCTGTGCAGATTAGCCATGAGTCTCTGGCTTACAGCCACCTGCATGGGGGCTACACCTGATTGCCCAGTACTTATCAGGAATCAACAACACACTGGCGGACCACTTAAGCAGAAACTTACTGGACCCCCTACGAATGGCAACTCCAAAAAGAAATCGTTCTACAAATCACCCAGGAGTGGGGGACCCCAGAAGTGGACTTCTTTGCCTTGCACCTTAACCACCAGCTGCGCAAGTTCTGTACCAGGGAGTATCACCTCCTAGCATGGAAGGTGGATACCTTGACCTTCCCCTGGAGCGCTCCCTCTTTGTGTATGCATACCAGCCATTCCCCCTTATTCCTAAGGATCGGAATAAGAGAGGAGAGACCAAAGGCCATCCTCATTGCTCCAGATTGGCTCAGACAGCATTGGTACCCCTTATTACATAGTCTGACCTTACAGTCCCCTAAGCTGCTTCCCCTGATGTCAGACCTCTTTACCCAGGAGAGAGATAAGGTACTGCACCCAGACCTACAGACTCTCAAACGTTCAGCATGGCTTATACACTAAAAACTTACAAGGAGTCCCTGTTAAGCAAACCGGTCCTGGACATCATCACAGAGGCCAGAAGGCCCAGCACAAGAAAATCATATACAGGAAAATGGAAAAAGATTCTGCTCCTGGAAACCATCAAAAGGGGGTTAGTACCTCCACAACCTTCCATCCCTGTCATCATGGATTACCTAGTAGAGCTGCTCAATAGTGGCCTCTTTCTCCTCTCTTAAAATCCATTCCTCTTGTCATCTCTGCGCATTATGATTCAGACCCACCCATCTTCTCTCATCCTTTGATTAAGCAGTTCCTCAAAGGGGCTTCAAATATCAGGCCTTCCAGAAGGCCTCCAACGCCACCTTGGGACCTGAATTATATTAGGAAAATCTAACCTTACCTCCTTTCGAACCTTCCGCTTCAACAGAATTGAAATACCTCTCTTGGAAGACTGCCTTGCTACTAGCTTATCACCTCAGCCAAAAGGGCCTCGGAACTTCAAGCTCTCATGGCTGTTGACCCCTTCATAATTTTCCATGCATACAAAGCCTCCCTGTGGACTAACCCCTCTTTTATGCCCAAGGTGGTAACTGATGTGACCCTTAACCAGGCCATACACCATCACACCTTTTTACCAACCCTCAAAACAAGGGGGAAAGAATTCTACACTCACTAGACGTGCACAGACAACTCTGATACTATCTGGACCATACTAAGCCATTCAGAAAAACAGAACACCACCTTGTAAGCTTTGCCATAGAGGTAGAAGGGGAAACCCATCTCCAAACAAACCATTTCCAAATGGATTTCACACTGTATCCATTTTTGCTACAGACAATGTGGGAAGCCCATCCCTAAGTCTATCTGTACCCACTCCAGTAGGCAACCTCCACTTCCACTGCCCTCCTCAGAGGAGTACCTACCAGGGACATCTTGGAAGTGGCCACCTGACCTCTGTCCATACCTTTACAAAGCATTACCACCTACCTCTCTTCCCTAAGTCTAGGGCAGGGTCTGCCTGTGCAATTCTGCATGGCCTCCTGACTCATACCTAGGACTCTGCCTATCCTTACACCATTTTCCTTAGCTTTGGGAATCCTCCCAAAGGTGATGACTGCAACAGTGAAACACAAACACAGTACAGTTGTGTACACTTACCATAAATGTAGATGTTTGAGTGTATGGGTTTCTCTCCCTCCATCCCCCATTTAACATCTTCCCCTAGGTTGAGACAAGCTTCCCAAGGTGGCTTTTATCCACCAGGACCACTTCTGTCATCCCTTGTGCTTCTGATGGGTTAGGGCAAGAAAAACAACCGATGTAATGATGTCATCTGCCTTACTTTATAGCACTGACAACCTGTCATCAGTCTGCAGGCGATCGTAGCCGGCACACAAAAACTTGACTCTGGTATTTGGGCTGACCGAAGGCTACCACAGCAGGGGTAACCCACAGGTGATGACTGCAACAGTGAATACACTCAAACATCTACATTTATGGTGTGTACACAACTTTACTATTTCTTTTGTCAGACTCCACATGAGAAGTAGTCGGTGTTACCTAAATCTATATGGTCCCGATGTCAGCACTGCCTGACATTTCAAATTCTAGTTTTTGGGAGGTGTAAAAAAGGTTGCTACTTTGGTGGAGAGAACAATTTTATCTGAATCCATTCCTCCCATTCTTCCTTGTAGCTCCAGTACAGTTTGTAATAACATATGTCACAGGCTTGCTGTGTTTGGGAGTGTGTGTGTAAGGTCTTTGGAACAAAAAAGACAGATGAAAACACACAAACATTAAAGATGTTGGCAATCATAAATGCACTTTAAAAGTAAGTTTTCCCAAGGGCCTCTACAAGTGATTACAAAATATACCACTGTGATGTGGTAAATAAATGGGGAGTGTGTGTCCACATTAGTTATAGTATCCTGGGATATAGCAGTTCAGCTCAGCCTCGCTTTAGAGGCATCTTACATGCCATCAGAGCAAAATATTGCAGCAGACAAGCTGAGCAGGATCAGGATAGGCTGTTATGAATAAAAATTGAATGTAGGGGGGTTTCAAGATTTAATTCCGCTGTGGGGAGCACCTCAGGCAAATCTTTTCACCTCCATTCACAATAAAAAAACAGGCAAAATTCTGCTCCTGGACTCTTACAGGCAGGCCTGGAAAACAGATGCATTCTCATTTCTTGGAAGAGAATGTTCTGTATGCCTTTCCACTGTCTTTCAGAGTCATTCTGAAGATTCAGAATGACTTTCCCCAGCTCATTGTGGTGACTTCCTTTTGGCCCAGGCAACTGTGGATGTTCTTCATCTCACATTGCTGCAGTCCTTACACTTTTTGCCACATGGTCCGATGCAGAAGCAGCGTTGCAAGTGCCGTTCGCGCTCTGAAATTTTTTCGGAGTTCGAGTTTCAGACCGAGTCAAAGTTGGCTAAACCCGGGTTGAATATTTTTTTTTTTTTTTCTCAGTGGTTTTGTGGATGTCATGAAAAAAAAATAACTTCTTGTGTTTTTTGAAACAGATAGATACCGATATAGATTCAGATATTATGTTATTAGGTTAGATTGTGCCAGGTTAGTCTTTGGGAAGAAGCGTGCATTACACTATGCCGCCGGATGCTGCAGCGCCTTCTTCAAAGAAAGAAAGCGCAAAAAGCAAGCCCAGGGTAGACGTGAGGTCCCCATAGATCCTTCGTTCTTAGAGGTTCTTTGGTATCGTGGTGGGAGTGGTTCCACAGAGGCGTCTCTCTGGAGGGAGGCCAGGAGGGTGTGTGCAGGATGTAGCTCTCCAGGCTGTCTGATGTGGATGATTCTACTCCTCCTGCTTCTCCCTGAGGGATTTTTTTTTTTTCAAGACCCTCATTCCATGAGGGAGCATTTTTAAGTGGAAGGTCACTCCTGTTCTGGATGTTGTGGAGGATGTGTTTGCAGAGGCTTCTCTTAATCCTGATTGCATTCTTTGCAATGTGGTTTTGATGCTGTACAGGCCTCTCCTAGGGCTGCTGCCCACAGTCAGTTCTTCAGAGGCACGCGCCTGGCTGAGGACAGAATTTATTATCTGACCATGTTACAAGGATTTTGATTGATGCTCCAATCTGATGTGTTATTTGGTTCACCTGTTGAGGCAGTCTTAAAAAAAAAAAAAAATGGAAGAAGTCTATGCAGACTTCACAAGATGTTTGCAGATTTTTTTGTGGGTTCAGCCTCCGAGTTTAGCAGAAATTGGCCGCTGATCCTTCTTATGGATGATTCTCTCAGGATTCCCAGTCTAGGAGGGGGAGGAGGGGCAGGCTCTTTCAGGCCAGGAACAGGGGAGTTCACCTGCAGGGGTCCTTTTTTAAACAGACCCAATGACCTTACCTTTCAGCCTGCCAGAGTCTTCTCGACTACAGCACCTTTGGAGGGTAGGTGTTTTTTTTCAAAAAAAGCGGAGTTTAAAGACAGACGTGGAGACCAATTTTGGATTTATCTATCTCAACACTTATCTGGACATTCAAGTTCGTTGGATGGTGACTCTGGATCTCAAGGAGGCTTACCTTCATGTTCCTCAGGCTAAGTTGCAGGAAATATCTACGCTCCGGGCTGGGACTTCTCATTATCAGTTCTCTGCATTGCCCTATGTTTGGCTTATCTACTGCAGAGAGAGTATTCTGGCTGAGGTTCTGGCTCAGCTTCTTCTGAAGAAGACAGATAGACAGATCATCATATTTTTTTCTTTGTCTGATTCTGGCTCAAGGAAAGGAGAGAAGAGCATCTTTCTTCTACATACTATGTATAAGATAGCTAGATGCCTGGGTAATAAAGTCCAGTCTAGTACCCCTCTCAGACATGTGCTTTTCTGTGTGTGACTGAATACACAGCATCCAGATGGCCGACAAACAAAAGAATCTTTCTCTTTACTTCATCAATTTGTTCATCAGTCCAGGCTGACTGCAGGGACAGTCCTCAAGCCTTGAGGTTCATGGCATCATATCAACCTGAAGGAGATGTTAGCAGTCCAATTTTGCATTATAGCTTTTAAGGATACTTCTTCCAGGGCAGGTGTGATTCTACAGACAAACACAACTAGCACAGAACTCCTTAGCAGATGTGTTGAGCAGACAAATTATGGATCCCCAAATGGATCCTCATGTATTTCAGAAATTGACAGTGTCATGGGGAACTCCAGACATAGATCTCTGTTCTTTCTCCACACTAAACCAGCTGCCCAAAGTTTTGCAAAAAGTTTTCATCCCAGCTTGCAGGTGGATGCCTTTCATTCCCTTTCCACCTCTGCCTCTCCTCCCAAAGGTACTTCTGAAGGTCACAGGACAACAAGCCAAAGATGATTTTAATAGCTCCAGAGATTGGCCTCGATTACATTGGTACCCACTACTGGTCTGGGGAGGAGCCTCCATGGACCTGCTGACTCAGGAGAGCGTCATTTTACTCAATGTCAAACTTCACTCTCTTCACACCTGACAGCCATGCATTGTTTTAAACCCTGAGCAAGTTTTGAATGTTATTTTGAAGCCAGAAGGGCCTAGTACAAGGAAAGTGTACGCAGATAAATGGAGAGATTTTTTTTTTTTTGCAGTGCAGCAAAAAATTTGATGTTTCTAATTAAAATTTAAGTGGTGTGGCAATCTCTTACTGTTACTACTTACAAGGTTTCCTTCTCTTCTTCTATTAAGATTCATGCTGCAGCAATTTCTGCTCACTATGATTGTGACCCACCATTGTTTTTTTTTTTCCTTTGTTTAATTCCTTAGAGGGGCAAGAATATATAACCCCCCCCCTCCTCCCTCTCTGCTTGGGATCTTGGGTTGTGTTGGAGAAACTCACTCTACTCTACAAGCAGCCTGCAGCTACTGCACTGCTGAGTTGAAATATTTATCATGGAAGGGTTTCTGAATTGCAGGCCCTTATGGCAGTTGAGCCTTTCTTAATTTTCCATAAGATAGGGTATCTTTTTCGTACCTCCCCCTTTGCCTTAAAGTGGTTGGTTTGTGTCTTGTGTCCAAAAACCATTCTATTTGAGCAGAACTAAAGGGTTCAGGCAGTCTCAGCAGTTTATTTGTTTCTTTTTTGCTTTCTCATGTTTTGCATTGCTTTCTGTTATTCCCACCATGGCAAGGAGTTCCGGGAATTAGGCCTCATTCATTCAGGGCTACTGCCACTTCAACTGGAGGCAGCTACTTGGAGTTCTGTGCATACTTTCTCTAAGCATTATCACCTTCCACTTTACTCTAATCTAGGGGCTGGTTTTTGCACTGCTATTTTACAGGGCATTTTGGCACTCCTGCTTTTTTATATTGTGCCAGGGACTGCAGCAATGTGAGATGAAGAACATAGTACAGTTTGTACCTACCCATAAATGTAGATGTCAAGATCCACATTTGTTGCAGTCTCCCCTCCCTCCCTCCTTCCTCCCTAGTAGTTTGTGTGGTGTGGGGGATTGTGTAAATATTGTATTGTATATATTGTGCTAGAGATTATTAGCTAGTGGTTGGTTGTTGGTTTTTTTGTGTTTTTGTTTTTGTCTTCTTGTTTTTCTTGTTACATCATCTTGGGGCAAGAAAGACTGAAGATATGACGGATGTCGATTTCATCATGCTTGTACCCTGGCTCGCTGATCTCTCTCATCCCTTGACGCCTTTATTAGCTTGACCGAGGACATTGGGGCCCCAGCGGACTACCCAAGACTGGTGTTGTAGGTCTGCAGCACTCTCGAACATCTACATTTATGGTAGGTACAAAACTGTACTTTCTTCCTCCTTTTGGAAATGACCAATTACAGTTACCACAGGCTTTCTCACAGACTGCACCTACTGACACTGAATGGGTAGTTTGGTACACACCATCTTAAAACAGCTTTTAATTAACTTTGTGGTTAAAACAACTTTCAACTAACTTTGTGGATAATAGTTTACTTTTTAGGCTCCTTTTTTTGAGGACATGCAGCATGTATTAAAGGAGGCAAAGAAACTTAGTATTAGAAAGTAACATATTGGCAAATGGAAAATATTTTTTAGTTGTGCCAAAACAAGAACCAAGAACTTCATAAGGCTACTATTTCTAGGATTTTACAATATTTGTGAGAGAGATCCTCTGGCCTTACCTACTCCTTTTTCAGTGTTAATTTGCTGACCTTTTCAACATGTTCTGCATGTGAATTTCCCTCTTTAAAATGCTTTCTTATGTCAAAATGTCTTTGAAAGAGTTTCTACATATGTGTTAACCTAAAAAACAGGTGGCTGTTCCTGGGATATTAATTTTGTTATGGAAAAATTTACTCTTTCTCCATTTGAACCGGCTCCTCTGACTGACGTGTTCTTAACATGGGAAACTTGTTATGTTAATTGCTCTGACTTCTGTAAGAGGAAGGTCTGAGTTGGAAGCTCTCGTGGTGGGTCAGCATTATCTCATTTTTCATGAAGGCAATGTTTCTTGGAGAAATACTTAATTTATGCCTAAAGTGGTGTCCGAGTTTACTTTGATCCAAGATATCCATCTTGCAGTCTTCTTTCCAGAACCTAGTCAAGGGATTCTTCATACACTGGATGTCCACAGACAACAATGATGCTGTCGTGACAGACCTAAAACTTTAAAAAGTTCTTATCAGTTACTCACCTCTTATGAAAGTAAGAAAAAAGGACAGTCTCTGTCAAAGCAAACTATTTCCAAATGGTTGTCCCATGCTGTCTTTTTCTTTCCTTCCATAACAGGTCAATTCCAGGCAGGGTCAAGGCACTTTCTAGTAGGGCCTTGGCTTCATCAGTCGATTTTTGGAAAGGGGTCGACTCTTGGCATATTCGAGAAGTAGCAACTTAAACCTTTGTAAGTACTTCTACAAAGCACTTTTTTTTTACAGGCCTAGAGCAGGATTTGCTAGGACTGTTCTCTAGGAGCTCCTGGGCCGTCATCCTTCCTCCTTTCAAACCTTATCAGCTCTGGTATTCTACCCATGTAGTTAAAGGTACAGTAACGGTGATCAAATGATGAATACAGTACAGTTGTGTAAGTAAACGTACCATAACAATCGATTGAACAATCTCTGCTGTAGTAGCCACTCCCTCCCTCTATCCCCATTGTTTTTGTGTGATGATTTTTTGTTTTGTTTTGCCAGGGTGAGGATGTTGATTTTTTTTTTCATTACCTAGCATTGATCTCTTTCAGAGCTCTAGCTTCCCTCTTTTAGTTGGCTTTTTTACTCGAGTGTTTTTATTTTACCATTGCTGGAGTTGTCCAGTGTCTGGTGTGTGGAAGGTACTTTCAAGCCTTGGAAGCTGTCCGACTGTTATATCCTGCCATATAGCCAATGCTTCTGCTGTAGTCATCAAATATCTTCTGTTATGGTAAGTTTACTGGCACAACTGCACTTTTTTAGTAGTTTTCATCTCGGGGAAATACAAATTGTTTGTGGAATCCATGATTTACTACTCAAGCCCTCTGCTGCTATTGCAGATTGAGAAGTCGCATTTGGATCAACTACTCCAGAAATGAGGCTCTCCAGATATGTTGTCTACTGCTTTGGACAATATATTCTTTCCACTGTTTTTTTTCCACTTCAGCAAGGCATGGTGGAGTTTGTATTGGAAGTGTTCTCTACCCATTTGCCAGAGACATTCTTTTCCACTTTTCAACTTATTTTGCTAATCCATACTTTACCTCTTAGTTTAGGGAGGAAGGGCTATACT
The DNA here is from genome assembly GCF_019279795.1 of Protopterus annectens. Classification (NCBI taxonomy): domain Eukaryota; kingdom Metazoa; phylum Chordata; order Ceratodontiformes; family Protopteridae; genus Protopterus; species Protopterus annectens. The sequence goes on along the minus strand of NC_056734.1, from coordinate 697,451,776 downwards.
AATTTTTATGTCAACAATGATTGCTGTTATGGCCTTTGCTGAGAAAGTTAAGACCGCTTTTATGCCTGATGCTGGGTTATGCCACCCTCCCAAAAGCACACTGAGCAACTGAGTTAACTTTGGTTTCAGTGTGATGCATGTCAGCCCAGTGTCTGCACAATGGAATAATCAAAGTCTGAGAGGGGAGGAGAAGAAAAAAATGTCAGGAAAGTGACAAAGAAAAGGAAAAGGTTTTCTTGAGGTGAAATAGGTCCAAATGCTGACTCACTCACATGGAGTCATAAGCCAGCACCAGAAGATAAATAAAAATCTGTTAAATGTTTTCTCAGACTAAAATGCATGTTGTAGACCAAGTATTTTTGCAGCAGTGAAAGACTGGAGAGTGAGATGGAAAGGTGCATGACTGGATTTGAGGAGGGAGCCAAGGAGTCATAATTTCATTGGTGTGTACTCCTGTTAATTACCAAAGAGGGCCTGTAGTTTTTACAGATTTGAGTAATGATGTGCTTAACCTTTCATTTTCTTTCCAAGAGTAGCTTTTGAATTGTCCCTGAGGTTAGCCCATTCACCTGATTTTACTTTGCTGGGGCAGTAACTGGCAAGAAGTTGGGGGTGTAATTCATCCTGGATGTGCACTGTCATTTCAGTTTTTACTTGAGAGTAGGAACACCAGACTGCTGCTTTCATCTTTGCCCTGGAAAGAGAAGGTATGGCATTCACCAAGTAAACCCTCTCCTTGTGGATTTGCTAACTGCATTGTTTGCCATCAGATGGGAAACTTGAAAAATTTGAACCAAGACCACTTCAGTGGAAGTGTGGCTACTTCCACTGCTTGCTTTAAGAATGTTTCCGCTGCCGAGATCTGTGCCACAGCTAGTTGTTTGTCGGTGCACGGCTCTTCCTTTTGTTAGATGTGACAGATTATCTTCTGCATTAGTTTTTGTAATTGGGCCCTTTTTGATGTGCAACAAGTATTATCCCACTGTGCCTGTCTGTTTGCATAGCTCTTCCACTCTGTTCACTTGTTGACGTTACTGTAAACTCAGGAACGTATATACTTGTTGAACTGGTGAGATCAGAATGTAATAAATTCAAAGGTGAGTACTAGACTAGCTACCCTTGGCTATTTTAAGCCTAACCAGTTTCTCTTCAAGGTGACGATCAAACCCTGTACCTTGTGTCTGTAAGGTAAACACCTTAACTGTTATGCCAGTTTTCAACCAGCGAGGTGTGTGAGCGGGAGCTTACCACACACAGTTAATGAAGTAGAGAGAACTGGAGGTGTATTGTCTTCAACAGCAAATGGGGTTTATTTGCTTTCATGACTATCTTGGTGGTCCTCCTTTTTGCAGGGTTTCATGCTGTTACAGCTCCGCATTTTTTTATGCAGCATGGACACTGCAAGGATGTGGGATACCTAAAGATGCCATACTGCATTGTCTGAGAATCAAACCCAGGCCTCTTGTATGACAGGTGAGAATTCTACTACTGAATCATCAATGCTCATCAAATTGGTAGTTCAGTGGTAGAATTGTCGCCTGAACCACCAGTGCTCATCACATTTATGCAATCTGTGCATGAACCCAAACATCACAGCATGAACCAGTTTGTTCTGAGGTAACTGTACTGAAGTGTGATCAGTGGAAAGAATAAAGCATGTCAGTTAGCAGTCATGGAAGAGTCCTGTCATATATCAGCTGGTGGTAACAAAGTAGTTGCTATTAATGAGGTTTGTTGAACTCTTGAGTGTGCCACCATTTGAATGAGATATTAAACTGAGGCCCCATGTGCCTGAGTCATTGGTAGCTCAGGTGGATGTAAAACATCCCACAGCACTTATCAAAAGTAGTAGGGGAAGTTCCCCGTGCCATGGCCAAATCTCTCCTAGTCAGTATAACTACAACCTCTGGTCTCTCCTGAAAAGAGGCTATTGGCCTAATGGGACTAACAGTCAACAAAGTGTAAATAAAAAAAAATAGTTATACTGCTTCTGTCTTAGCATTAAAGGCATCTAATCTTCCTTGAAAGCATAGTTAGCTTCTTTAACTACCAGCATGTTGTCACTATGACATACTTCTTAAGTTAGCCTTGTTGCCAGAACCCCTGTAAAGAGTTTGCATTTTTTTGACATGTAAACATTTGTAGGCAGTTTGTGGATTGAGCATACAAGGTGCAAGTTATGGTCACTTTAGTTCTTAAACTTGCTAACCAAACCACAGAACTGCCTGGTACCAAAAAAGTCAGTAACCAAACAATCAGGCCCAACACTGATGTTCAACAGTCACCTTGTAGCATTTAATAGTCAAGCCAACAGTCCTTTATTGTACAATTCGGTTTCACATTAAAGGTTGCATTTAATAGTCAAGCCAAAAAAAACTTGGACAGCTTGCACAATAAAGGATTTGTTGGCTTGATTATTACATGTAACTCAGTGACTGCATTGAACAATAGTGCTGGCCTGATTTGTCACTTTAGTTCTTGGAATGCTATGTAAAGGTGAAATTGCCATTCAGCATTTACGGCCTTAAAATGCCACGTTTATATTGGTAAATGGTTTTGGGAGGTCCACTTGATATATTTGTATGGTTGTCATTTTTTGGATTATATAACAGGACTGACATTCTGTTGGCGGTTTTAAGACATTGTGTTCCTGTGGACTTTAAAGTTTATGGCTTGTTGCACTGTTAAGATTTTGGGGATATATTTGAGACTTGTGTGTTTAATTTCAATCCCATCTTACTATCATTGTGCATAAAGTTATTGGAAAGTTGCTGGTAAGTTGAATGAGTTGTTTCATGTATTCCACCTTGGCCTACATAGTAATACATCTGCTATTGTGCTTTCTTGCAGTATGCAGTCTATCCAAAATCTGGGCCTTGCTGTAATTGCAATTGTTGCTGGTGCCATTTTAGATAATCGTGGATATCTTTTTCTTGAAGTATTCTTCTCTGCATGTGTCTGCAGTAAGTATTGCTATCTGTATTTCAAGTTTTGCCAAACATTTCTTGTTTTTTTTTTTCAACTATGTTCATCAGCAGCTTTTTGAGCATGTAGTATCAGATATTCATGTTTCACTGTTGCAGTCATCACCTGTAGGGTTATCCCTGCTGTGGTAGCCCTCGGTTTGTCCTAATACCAATGTCAATGTTTTTGTGCACCGGCTGCTGTCACCTGTAGTCTGACGTCAGATCATCAGTGCTCTAAGGCAGCTGACGTCATTACATCAGTCTTTCTTGCCGTGGAGCCTGTAGCAGAAGCAGTTTGCATGAGTGCCAGTCGGTCGCTACCAGAAGTTGAATTTCAGCAGAAAACATCTAAAGCTAAGTACTCCATTGGGGACCCTTTTTTCTTGTTCTAACCGATGTACGAAAAAAGTTAACAGTTGTCTGTGGAAAGCAGATCCCACACCAGGACTTTCATTCTTACTGCATCACCTGTTTAGACCTAGACCACGATATCCTTCATTGCTGGTTCTGTGCCCTCTTTAATGCGAGAACCATTCACCATAGAGCTCTTTTTGTAGACAGTTATTTTCATGTTCCATCTTTAAATTCCGATATGGCGTCCATCAGCCAACAATCTGTCGACATTCCGAAAAAACGTAGAGATAAAGGTAGACGAGCCACACAAGGCTAAGCCTTCCGATGACATTATCACTAAGGAAGTAGTCAGTTCTCTGGAATTCAGTGAGGCACTTTTGCAGCCCCTGATGCCCAACTTGCTTTCTATGCAGGCCTCTGCTGAGACCCTTTCAGAGTCAGGTATGCCACAGAAATCCACTTTGTCTTCTGAGCCTTTGGCTGTCTCTGCCTCAGTTGGTTCTGGAGCCGCGACGCAGGCACTGGCTTCCGAGGAGTCCTTTCTCACTACCGATTCTATACAAAAAACATCATCTTCGCATCTGACTACCACTTCTCCTAGATTGATGGATTCTCTCAGGCCTACAAGCCAGGCCACTCCTAGGAAATCTGCTTCTAGCCACCATCGTGCTACTGCTCCCCCACCTCAAGCTCAAATGCTTAAAATGGTGGAGGATCTCATCTCCCTTATCAGAGGTACTCAGGCCCCCACTCCAAAAAGGAAAAGGCATCCTTCTCCAGAAATTGACAGACCGAGTCTGAGGAATCTGATTATTCTGCTTTTGAGGAGGAACAACATCCCTTAATTGTTTGATCATTCAGATGCAGAGGAATCCATCCCTGCTGCCTCCCCTCCAGAGCACCTCTCCTTTGGGGAAGCCCTTCATTCCCTCAGGGAACATTTTCATTGGGAATCTCAAGACTTCCCACAGTCAAAGAAATGCCTTAGAGAGATCTGGACCTGCCCCAGCACAGACCCCTGGCCATCCCACCTATTTTGGAAGTGGTGGATGATGATTTCCACGAATACAGCTTAGCCCCTGATGCCCTGCCTCCTGCTCCAACTAAACTTGACAGGTACTACAGAGTACTGGAGTCTCACAAACACCTGTACAGGAATCCTGTTGCAGACCCGGAGGTCATTACACAGGGACCCAAAGGCGATAAGACTAGTTCTGCTAAGAATACTCTTCCTTCAGACAAAGACTCCAGAGCTCTGGACAGATTGGGTAAGAAAGTATACACCTCTGCAACCTTGGCTATCTGAGCACTCCGTTGTCAGTTCCATATGTTAAAATATCAACAACACACTTTGGAACAATTAAAACAGAAGATTGCTACCTCTCCTGACGGTCCCAAGAGCTGACAGAATTACTATGCTCTACTTGTCAAGTGGCCAAACACACATTACAATGTGGATGATGATGCCCTAGAAGCCTCTAGCAGGGCAGCAGTGACAGGATCTGTTATTAGAAGACTTGCATGGCTGAAGGAACAACCTTTTCCTGATCATGTCAAGTCTAAACTTACTGATGCACCCCTAGATAAGGAATGCCTGTTTGGGGGGAAAAAGCAGAAGAGGTGCTTAAAAAGATGGAAGACAAAGCAAAATCTATGCAAACAGTGAAAGATTTCTTTCAAGTTCAATCTCCCAGATTCAGCAGGAACTTTACCTCTAAGCACTGGGTCTTCCCTGCACCTAGCAGACAGGGCCAAGGTAAGCCCCGCAAGGACAGGCCATCCAGGCCCCTATCCCAGGGCCAGCAAAGAAGCAAACAATGGACTACTTCAGTCTCTAAGGTAGGGAGTTCTAAGCCAAGCTTGACAAGCACTCTCTCCCCCCTCTGCCCTCCTTTCACTCATCAAAAACTAGGAGGAAGGCTCACCCTCTTGTGGGTCTCTATAACCAAGGACCAATGGGTCTGAAAAATCATTTCTCAGGGATACAGATTCTATTTAGCAAACTCCCTATTCCAAGAGGGTACCCAGAACTCCCCTCAAACCAGTGGGCAGAGGCATTGAAACAGGTCCAAACTCTAATATACCTGGAGGCAGTAGAAATTCTCCCACCAGATCAAACAGGAGAAGGTTTTTACTCCAGACTATTCCTTGTTCCTAGAAAAGAGGGCACTTGACACCCCATCCTGGACCTATCCAAACTGAACAGCTCCTGCCTATGCTCACACAAATGCCTGGTTTGTGACACTAAACCTAAAACATGCCTACCTCCACATCCCCATCAGGGAATCGTGCAGAAAATTCCTGTGCTTCAGAGCAGGCTGTCAACTATTTCAGTTCTCTGCACTGCCCTTTAGCTTATCTACTGCTCCCAGAGTATTCACCAAATGCTTGGCCCCGGCTACAGTATTCTGCCGACAGAAATATACAGTTTTACCCTTACCTGGACGACTGCCTCATTCAGGCATAGTGCAAAGAAAAGTTGCTCTAGGACCTTCTCTTTGTAAAATCACTCTTATCTTCCCTAGGGTTCACAATCAACAAGAAAAAAAATCAAAGTAAAGCCCCACCAGAAAAATTGTTTTCCTGGGAGCTGTGCTGGGCACAGCAATCCAAATGGCCTTCCTATTCCCAGAAAAGCAGAGCTTCCTGCCTCTCTACTTCACCCACTAGGCTTCCAGAAGTCACCTCACTGCGAGGAAGTTCCTGCAAGCCCTGAGATACATGACATCTTGCATCCTTCTCATCCCTCTCACCATGCTTCACATGTGAAACCTACAGTGGTATGTAAAGAACCTTTGGTGTCAGCAGTCTCAGTCCCTAGTGACCACTGTCCATTTGATCCCTTGTATAAGGGACGAATTTCTCTGGTGGGCAGAGGCCTGTGCCATGAACAAGGGTCTTCTCTTCATCCTCTGCCCTACTGGCCAATCACCACCAATGACTCAGGCATTGCTTGGTGCGCTCACCTAGCAGGCAAGTGTACCCAAGGGCTTTGGAATGCCCAGCAACTTCACTTGCACATCAACCAGAAAGAAATGATGGCAGTGCAAAAGGCTCTGACTTAATTCCAAACCCATCTCAGGCCAGGGGTCCTCCTCATAAAAACAGACACCACAGTAATGTGGTACATCAACAAGCAGGGGGGCACCAAATCTTTGCCCCTGTGCAGGTTAACCGTGAGTCTCTGGCTTACAGCCTCCTCCATGGGGCTACACCTAATTGCCCAATACTTACCAGGGATCAACAACACACTGGTGGACAATCTAAGCAGAAACTTACTGGACCCCCCCGAATGGCAACTGCACAGAGAAATCTTTCTACAAATCACCCAGGAGTGGGGGACCCCAGAAGTGGACCTCTTTGCCTCACACCTCAACCACAAGCTGCACAAGTTGTGTACCAGGGAGCATCACTTCCTAGCATGGAAGGTGGATACCTTGACCTTCCCCTGGAGCTCCCTCTTTATGTAGGCATACCCCCTCTGCCCTTCATTCCCAAGGTTCTGATCAAAATAAGAGAGGAGAGACGAAAGGCCATCCTCATTTCTACAGATTGGTCCAGACAGCATTGGTACCCCTTCTTATGCAGTCCAACCTTACAGCCCCCAAAGCTGCTTCCCCTGATGTCAGACCTCTTGACCCAGGAGAGGTGGAAGGTACTGCACTCAGATGTACAGACTCTCAAACTTTCAGCATGACTTGTACACTAAAAACTAACAAGGAGTCCCTGTTAAGCAAACAGGTCCTGGACATCATCACAGAGGCCAGAAGACCCAGCACAAGAAAATCATATGCAGGAAAATGGAAAAGATTCTGCTCCTGAAAACCATCAAAAGGGGGCAGTACCTCCCAAACCTTCCATCCCTTTCATCCTGGATTACCTAGCAGAGCTGCTCTATATTTCTCCTTTATTAAAATCCATGCCTCTGCTATCTCTGTCCATTATGATTCGGACCCACCCCTCTTCTCTCATAATTCGATTAAGGAATTCCTCAGAGGGGTTTCTAATATCAGGCCTCCCAGAAGGCCTCCGACGCCAACCTGGGATCTGAGTTGTGTTAGAAAAACTAACCTTACCTCCTTTCGAACCTGCTGCTTCAACAGAATTGAAATATCTCTCTTGGAAGACTGCCCTCCTACTAGCTATCACCTCAGCCAGAAGGGTCTCAGAACTTTAAGCTCTCATGGCTGTCGCGCCCTTCATAATTTTCCATGCAGAGTCTCCCTGAGGACTAATCCCTCCTTTATGCCCAAGGTGGTATCTGATGTGACCCTTAACCAGTCCATACACCTTCCCACCTTCTTTCCCAACCCTCGGAACAAGGGGGAAAGAATTCTACACTCGCTAGATGTGCACAGGCAACTCGGCTACTATCTGGACCGTACTAAGCCATTCAGAAACACAGACCAGCTTCTTGTAAGCTTTGCCCCAGGAGCAGAGGGGAAGCCCATCTCCAAACAAACCATTTCCAAATGGATTTCACACTGTATCCATTTTTGCTACAGACTACATGGGAAACCTGGACCCCCCCGAATGTCTATCCGTACCCACTTCACTAGGGCAACCTCCACTTCCACTGCCTTCCTCTGAGGAGTACCTACAAGGGACCTCTTGGAAGCAGCCACCAGGACCTCTGTCCATACCTTTACAAAGCATTACCACCTACCTCTCTTTTCTAAGTCTAGGGCAGGCTTTGCCTCTGCAGTTCTGCAGGGCCTTCTGACCCATACCTAGGACTCAACCTATCCTTCCACCCTTTTCCTCAGCTTTGGGAATCCTCCTACAGGTGATGACTGCAACAGTGAAACACGAAGAACATAGTACAGTTGTACACTTAATGTAGATGTTCAAGTGTATTCACAGTTGCAGTCTGGGTTTCCCTCCCTCCATCCCCCATTTAACATCTTCCCCTATGGGGGACACAAGCTTCCCAAGGTGGCTTTTAGCCACCAGGACCACCTCTCTCTTTTTCCCTTGTGCTTCTGAAGGGTTAGGGAAGAAAAACTAATGTAATGACGGCGTTCTTGCTTTATAGCACTGACGACCTGACATCGGACTATAGGCAACGGCAGCCAGCGCACAAAAACATTGACTCTGGTATTCGGGTCGACCGAGGGCTTACCACAGCAGGGATAACCCTACAGGTGATGACTGTAACAGTGAATACACTCCTACATCTACATTTATGGTAAGTGTACACAACTATACTTTCTGGTCTGCTTTTAAGTTGATGTTGCCTTCCTTTCCAGAACGGGAACTATGTCTTCGCAAGCATGCATTTCACCATTTTATCAAGGCTTAATAGTGATTTACCAGCTGGCTTTCTTTGTCGGAAAATTGATTGCAGACATTAAAGAGGATATTTTTATAGAATTTATGAAACAGATAGTGATTTACTGAGCATTAATGCACAGTGTCATAAAGTTAGCTTCCATTGAAACTAGAATCCATCCTTCCATCCGCAATCCCTTTATTTATGCACATGGGGTTACTATATCACTTCAGCAGTGACCATCATCTAGAGCCAATGTTCATACTGCTGAGTGGCTAGCCCAGTCAGAACAAGTATTATTGTAGCTTAGTTAACATGTACCCCTCTAACTTCATGGCTGCAAATTGTCATTTCATCATAGAGCAATATAGATTGTGAATGTCGTGGTTTTTCATTGCCTGAAAATATGCTTTCATTGGGACTTCTGATTTGTGTTACTGAACTCTGCTTTTTGAGATGAAGTTGTGAATTAGTTTTGTAATTGTACATTTCATCTCAGTAGTTACAAACTTGCAGGTTTTGACCATCTGCTTTACCTTCATGTTTTGCTTTTCCTGTTAGTACTGCTCGGAAGTGCTGCCACCATATTGTTTTACTGTTTTTCTCCACTGGCATGAATGTTTTTTTTTATGAAGTGGTTCCTGTCATGCCAGTCTCTGTGGGTACAGATGGACCCTCCTTTCCCCTGGATTCAGCTGGTGAGCTTGAGTGCTGGAAGTGCCATTTTGGGAGGGATGTAAGAGGGCAGTTGCTGTTGTCTATTCCGTGCAGGAAAGCAGATGACAGTACAGTTTGTGCCACCCGTTGTAGATGGGTAGTGCCTCTTGCAAAGGCCAAAAAAAAAAGAAGGCGTCCGCTTACTGTGTGGAATTTATGCATTTTAACTGGGTTGGGTGCATGGAAGTGTGTTTCTGCACCCCGTAAATTGCAGACCCTGCTACTGCAACATGCTCTGTGGTCTCTGGATTGTAGGATGTTTTTGGGGATGGCCAAAACCCTGTGTGTGCTCACATTTTGGTAGCCACCTCTCACCATTCATTTCCCAGAGGAAAATTTACAGGGCTGTGCTGATTTATTTGCAGTGGCAAGGGGAACAGTGGTGGGCATGCTAAGTTGCTGCTCCTGGCAGATGAGATGAATGATTTTTTTTCCCTCAGGAGATTCAAAGCCAAATGTATTAAAAAAAAAAAAAAAAAAAAAAAGTATGTTTGACTTTCAGTAGATTTAGCACGTATTACTGTCTCTGTTCTGGATAAGCCACGGTGGTGCAGCGGTAGCGTAGTCCCCTCACAGCAAGAGGTTCTCCCATTCGATTCTCGGCTGGAGCGCCTTCTGTGTGGAGTCTGCATGTCCTCCCCGCTGTCAAGTGGCGTTCGAAAGACATGCGTGAATGGGCATGCCTTCGTTGAAGGTTGTGTGTCGGGCTGGTACCTTGGCACTATAAAACTCAACTGCCAATCATTATCGGACCGGAGTTCCGCTGTGGCGACCTCTAACCGGGAAAAGCCAAAGAAAAACAAACTGTCTGTTCTGGAGAGGGTTATAAATTTGTCTGTAAATTTTACCAGCAGTTAAATGAAAAAAGCATATATAATCAATCTGAAGAATTCTAGTAGTTTGGTCTCCAGCAGTACATGGTGACAGACTAAAAAATCTAAAAAGTGCATGTTGCCTATTCATAAGAATGCTAACCTGAATTTGATGTATATAGTAAAGGTAGAGGTGATAGATACGAGTCTGGGCCTGTTAGAAGCAATGCAACAATGAACAAGAAAACCCTAATTAACTATGACAAACTCCTAAAAATAATACTAAAACCTCAAATAACATCCCCTATTAGATGGTGATATTCATCCTAACCCTGGCCCCCAAACAGGAATTCCCAGTAACCCATATAACTTAATTTCTCATGAAACTATTACCCCAAAAAGGCCTTCTAACTCCCTCCTGATAGCTCACCTTAACATCCGTGGCATTATCAACAAAATTACCCAACTTCATGCACTCTTAGATGTGCACAAATTTGATATACTCTGTATTACAGAAACATGGCTCACACCCTCAACTCCGGACCAGGAAATTACCCCTCCTGGATATAACATCCTGAGATGTGACCGCAAAACCAAAAAGGGTGGGGGAGTAGCCATTTTGTATAAATCAGAACTCAAAATTTTCCCTTCAATACCTTCCTTCCCACGGATACTCATGCTGAAACCCTTATTGCCAAACTACAAATCAACAACGCTAAATATATTTATCTAATTTGCTCCTATCTTCCTCCTGGAAATATCAAAACCCTTGAAAACATACTTAGTTGCCTCTCTACCCACCTACCTCAGGAAACCATTGTCCTAGGTGACTTTAATATAGACTGGACTAAGTGTAGCTCCCCAAATCCTATCTATAACATAAATCTCTATGGCTTCTCACAAATAATAACCACCCCTACTAGAATCCATAAATCAAGCAGTAAAGAATCCATCCTTGACTTGATCTTTATAAACAGTCATCCAGAAATTTACAAACCAGGTATCCTTCCAGATGATATTAGTGACCATGCTCTAACCTATATAATTAAAAAAAAAACTCATAGCCCAAATTGTAATACTTTCAAAACCTCCCGATCATAAAAAACTTTCAACCAGAGAACTTCCAAAATGAACTGAAAGCATGTGACTGGACACCACTGCATCATATGCAACTAGATGAGGCAGTGACCTACTTTAATACTAGATTCCTTCAGATCCTAGATTACCATGCCCCCTGCCGCACCTCCTGAACCAGGACCAAAATAGCCCCATGGCTCACAAAACAAACTAGGCAAAAGATCCTCGTAATAAATACAATTTGGGACAAATGGAAAGCCTCAAAAAACTCATCAGATCACCTTCACTTTAAACAATTGAGAAATGCCACCAAAAAAGACATTCTGCTAGACAAAAAAAAACTTTTACCTTCACCTACAGCAAACCCACCAACAAAATCCACAAAAGTTCTGGTCAGGCATCAATAAACTACTTCAGCCTGGACACTCAAAAACACCCACCCCATCAGGTATCACCCATAATAACTCTAGGCAAATTGCTGATGCATTTAATATCTACTTTACTGAAGCCTTTCAAACTCTAGCTAATGCATTACCACCTATAACAACTTCCCCACTAAATACCACCTACAATCCTGTTCCTACCTTTTGTATACAACCTGTACCTGCATCCCTCATTTGCAACCTCCTTCAAAAAATCAAACCTTGCACTCCTTCTGCTGACTGCTTACCAGCAGAATACCTGCAAATTGCCGCTAAAGTCATTGCCTATCCCATCTCCATCCGTATAAATAGATCTGTTACTGAAAGCACAATCCCCTCCATATGGCAAGTCTCCCATATAATCCCTCTACATAAAGGTGGGACAATCTACTGAGCTCTCCAACTTTCGACCAATCGCCCTACTCTCCCCAATAGCTAAAATGGAAAAATGTATCCACCAACTACTTCACCACCTTCTACACAATAATCTACTTGCTGTCAACATGGCTTTCGACCATTCCACAGCACAACTACCACCCTCCTATCCTTTGCTGACATCTGCTTATTAATGTACTAAAAGCCCAGTCACTTAACCCACAAGCATTACTCTGGCTTACATCTTACTTAGAAAACAGACAGCAAGCTGTACTTTGGGATAATAATCTTTCTACTCCCCTGCCTGTGAACATTGGAGTACCTTAAGGTTCTATTTTAGGTCCTCTTCTCTCTTTTCAATATTTATTAACGATCTAAATGCCAAAAATCCCTCTAGCCACCTGCATTCAATATGCAGATGACTCAACTCTCATATGTTCAGCCAAGTCCTCAACCTCACTCCAGACACTCACCCAGACAGTATTTAACATTGTTGAAATGTGGTTCATGGAACACTGCCTCCTCCTGAACCCCCAAAAAACAAAACTATTGCTCTGTTCCTACACAAGTCACCACAAATTCACTTCTCAGTAACCTCTAATAATAGAACTAGCATCTCCCCTGACACTACAACCAGTCTCCTGGGAATAACAATAGACAACAAACTTAGCTGTGATGACCATATAAATACTACCATAAAGAAAGTGAACAAAAAACTAGGCTCCCTTTATAGAATCAAACCCTTCCTTACCCCAATAGCTAGAACCACTATTGTTCAAACCCACCTAATCTCTACCCTATTCTGTGCTTCAGCCATATATACCAACCTTTCTAAGAACAACCTTAACAAACTATCCACCAGCTGTAATAATATAGCCAGATTTGCCACCGGCTTTCCTTTCAGAACTCACCACTGTCACAACCTCAAACAACTAGGATGGTTAGAACTCCAGAACCAACTACTTTGTCAACAACTTACCACACAAAAGATCCTCTACCACCCTAATAATACCCCAATCCTCACTAACGTAATAACTCCCTATAAAAATCTTGCAACATTACGCTCTGCTAACAAGCTTCTAGTTTCCACTATAAAATCTAACAACAAAGCTGGGGACTCACTTTTTACCAACACAGTGGGAAAAATCTGGAACGAACTTACAAATGAACTCTCAACTCTTACTTCCTCACTTTTTTTAAAAAAAAACACCTAAAAGAATATCTTAAAATACACTGGCTCTGTCCTAGCTCTAACCCAGACTGATACCTCCACTGCCCCCCTTTCTACTCCGTATACTTCTCTACTCTATTGTTCCTTACTGCTTTACTCTACTGTTCTATGTTCTCTACCTATTAACTCCTAAGGTAACCTAATGAGACTTTTTCCTTCTAGTATATTAAAAAATATTAACTTTTTTCCTTTGATTTTCTCTCATATGTTGCTTTTTCTCAAATTTTAATCTCACTTTAGATCTACTGTTAGACTCTGCGTAAATTTATACTCTTATACAATCGAAACAATGTATAACATTCTCTTGTTACTACTGTGTATATTCTATGTTTTGTTACTACTAATACAATCGAAACAATGTACACCATTCTCATGGTACTATTGTATATATTCTGTGTGTTGATACTACATATGCTTATGCTCGGAGCTTTTCTCCCCGGGCCTCTACTGAAAATGGACATATATCCAGTTAGACTAGCCCGGTCAACAAATGTAAAATAAAATAAATAAATAAACATTCTAAAGAGCTACGCATCTGACAAAAATGATTGAAAAAAAGATGCGTTAGATGACAAAAGGCGATATATTTGGTAAATTTTCAGCCAAGGCAAAAGCAGGCAGAAGTTTGAGTCTCCTGGGCAAAAGTAAATTGCAAATCTAATACAGTTCACTGTGGCAGAGCCAACACTCTGCAACATGAGTGCTTTGTATTGGCCCTCAGTGCTGAGATACTTGAGCATGGGTACTCTTCTACTTCATACATACTGTAGCGAATGCCAGAAGCAGTAATTCTGTGCAACTTGATAATATTCTACAAGCCAAGATCCACCAGTTACAGCATGGAACTTTGTAGGCAAGTTTGCCTTGACATTAAAGGCTTATTCAGTCTAATTGCGGTAGTTGCCAAAAAAGCAATTACTAGGAAATGGAAATCTAAATCTAAGCCAGCTGTATTTTGAGGAATTTAATATAAGACGGAAATAAAAGAACTGGAAGGAGGTATCTTTAAAAAAAAAAAAAAGCGAGGAGCAAATTGCATAGAAATAAATGGAAATTGTGGAACAATACATGTATAATGATATTCGGGAGGAGGAGTGAGGTTTAAGGGAAGGTAGGAATACAGCAATTTATATAATGCTGGAATGATAGTTAAAAGGAAGGAAAAGATATGTGATGCATAATTGTAAATGAAAAAAATGTTAGTTTTCTTTTGTTTATTTTTGAATATGTCTTAAGTGATCATTTTAAAATGCCGTTATTAAATGATCAGCTTCTGGATCTTGACAGTTTAGATAAGAATAATCTTAAGCCATGTTCATCAGGTAATGGATAAGAATCACTGCTAAGCCTTTGACTCATAGCATTAAAGTGTAATTCTGTTGTAACTTGCTCCCTTAATGTGGAAGACCTCAGTGGTTTTGCCTGCCACCAAAATTGCTTATCTCTGTATCATTTCAGGCTTTTGGTCCCTTTCATTGCTGCCAATCTTTGCTAAACATTTGGAAAAAAGTATGGGTCAAGTACTTATTTTGTGAACAACTATGGTTTGTTGATGCTTTGTGGGTACAGGTTTGGGAAGAAGTACAGTGATGACCACATTGAGGCTCACAGATGTGACATTTTCTGCCTTATTTCGTGGCCAAATTGCTTGAGATTCTGTGGAAAAAGCTTTGACACCATAGATCTTAAGCTGTTGGACATTCTTTTGTATATTCTTTGTGTATTACTGATATGGTTAAGCAGTTACTTTGTGATCAGTGTGTGTCAAATATGAATGTTGTTGCTAAGATTACTACTGCAATAATCAGACTGTAGTCCTTTGCTATTTTTATTGTATGTTGACTCTTACTCTGATCTTCCCTATTTACACACAATTCTCTGTGCTGATGATATATACAGTAACACAGTTGAGCAGTAGTTGAAATAAAACTATCGCACCGTCTGGGTCCAGTTCAAGTCCTGACCTCTGGTAATTGTCTGTTTGGAGTTGTCATTTCTTCCTATGTCAATAACTCAGATTTCCTGTTACTTCCCTGAAAAATGTTCTGGTTGACTAGCTACTGTAAAACATGTACATGTATTATTTTTACTCTTACAGCCCAGGCTATGGCTGAAAAGATTCTGAGAGGTCTGTCCACATGGTTAACAGATATATTTGTAGGGCATATTATCAGTAGCTCCACTGCATACTAACTCATTGCAGCTAAAAAAAAAATACCTTAACCATGTATATGAAGTTGGATTTGGATAACTGGGCATCAGCTTAATTCTGAGAAAACAAAAGTGTATTACTTGCACAAGATGACAGTTGGCAGAACTGTCTGAACAGATCTTGCTCTTGATACACATGCATTTTTTGGGTATCCGGTGTGATATTTTTCTGTCACCGTTGATCCACATGCAATATTTAAGGTGCTGCTGGAAAGATGCGGCATGATATCATCCCACAAGTCAGATCCATTTGTGGAAAATGTGTATTTATACCTAGTGTATTGAGTGTGTTTTTCTCCAAGTTTGTTGTGAGTCTTGAAAAGATCTTCATGAATTACAAGCGTTTCCTAGAGAATCTGCTGACTTGCAGTACTTGCTTCCGAGTGGGTTTGACAAACTGTGCCAAACCTGCAGCTATTCTAGTATAGAAATGACAAAGTTGTAAAATTTGAAAGAAAATGTACAAAACATGTAATTTATTTCAATAAAGATTCAGCAGAGAAATGAAATGTGAAAAGCTGTACCAAGCTTGAAACTTGCTTTGTGGAAATGAGGCAGAGCTTTGAATGTGAGGTGTGTGTACCAGTGGATGGACACACACTCCACACTCGCTCTCTGGTAAAGCTTAGGGCTCCTTCAGCTGCATCTTGTCAGAAGCAGTTGTACCTTATTTGGGGATGGAACATCTTGGTTATCTAAGCAAATTTTACTTTGGTAGAAGCTATGATTTATAGTTTTGACCTGTCTGGAAGTAAAGGGTCAGAACTTCATGATACAGAAAAAGATTTGTCTACAGTTATTGTGATATCAAATGTTTCCTTGTGTTGACTCATTCCAGCAAACTCCTCTAGAGTTCCTTCAAGTAAAGTAACTGTTGAAAATCATCTTGGCTGTTGATTCAGTCTTTGTATGCTTCTTGGAACTTTTGATGGACTTCAGCACATCATGGGGCACTGAAGAAGAATTTTACATGGACTACAGTTGAGAAGATTGACAATCTGCTTGACAGGACCAGTGAGCTCATATCTGCAAGTATTGGGAGTTTGCCTTTTGCTGCTGTTAAACTGTCATAACATTTAGAGACTGGTTACTGTGAGTTTAGTGGTAGAATTACATAGCTGATGGGGCTTTTCTTATGCAATTTTTCTTTTGAAAATGTATTGAATGAGTTTGCTTGTCTGCCTGTATGTTTAATTTTTCATGCTATATTGCATAGCTTCTTTACGTGAGGAATTTTTTATACTTTCTCAAAGCTTTTGACTGGGTAATTAATTGATGCAAGTAAAGGGAGTTGCACAAACTGGTAAATTTGTAATTTTTGGTGTATGCCTTCAGAAGAGACTGTACAGATGCAGCTCCAGTAAATTAATAAGTGTGGTTGGATCATTTTGAGTTTGAGAGTGCAGTTGTTGGAACTTTGCTGTTCATTATCAGTTTAGGATGGTACTTTTCATCCTCTTCAACCACTAGGACTTGCATCACAAGTTTAGATTGGCTGTGCATCAAAATTATTCTCGTGCTGCAACTCCTGTCCTTCTCCCATGATGCTTTGCTTTTCTCTGTGCATATTTGCTTTACTGCTCATAAGAAATGCATCACAAAATGGCCCCATGCTGTCGTTTTTGAAAAACAAAAGTCTTTTGTTTTGTTTAGATAAGTGCTCATTATTCATTGTTTTTGGTAGAATGACTCCTTACAAGTTGAATCTTTGTCTCATGCTTTACTTGGATTGAACACAGTATTGGCAGTTCCTGCTCACCTCAACATGTTTTTTTTCCACACATTTTCTCCATACAGTTAGTGTTTAGGTATATTCCTTATTTAGGATTTCATTGTTTAGGTCGACTTCCAAGATGCATGTTAAGCAGCAGGTTGATCAAGAGCTCTCCCAATGTGAATATCTATGAAGTTCTTAAAAAAAATTTGAACCATAAAACAAAAAAACAAAAAAAAAGGCTCATGTAATATCTTCATACATCCACAATCAACCAGTTCTGGAAGTGGTGCTTAGGAAAAACTGGTATCAGACCAAAGTAGTTACAGTAAAACTTGACTTTAATGCCAGGAAAAACAATACAATTATAATGGCTAAGCAACAACTAATTCAAGGTAAAGCTGTGGCATATAACAACCAGTACAATAACAAGTTTATCAACTCTCTGGTTATAACGTTCAACACCTTTTCTAAGAAAATTAAGGACAAAACAATCGTAATATACTAAGTCAATTACGAGGTCTTTAAAATATTGGGTGAGAGCCAATTTTCTTTTACAATTCTTAGCTGTTTTATAAAACTTCCTTAAGCACCCCATTTGTTATAAAGCACACACGATCGTTGGTACCAGAAAATGTGAGGTGTGCAACCAGTGTAAACACAAAAACCTGGAAAAAAAAGTTTGAAACAACTGCCCTTGTGTAGCCAGTGTTCCTATGTTTTGGATTGAGAAGTCATTACTTTTGACATTTTTCCTCATAAGGTATTTTTAACATCTGGCAACTGTGGCATTAAGGGGGTGGTGTACATAGCAATTTGCAAGGACTGCTCTAAATGCTATGTAGGGAAGACTGCAATTTAGGAAAAGAACTTGAGCATGTCTGTGCCATATTGAAAAACAATGTCAGTAATGCATTATTTAAACGCACTTTGGAATGTAAAATTTCAAAATTCATTTTTTTTGTTTATTAGTAGTAGTTCCACATGATTTGAGAGGTGGTTCCTGGGAAAACAAACTGGAATATAGGAAACTGGTCTGGCAGTTAAGTTTGGGTGCATCACATGGATTAGGTCTTAATGACCAAGTTTCCATTGCTACATTTCTTAAGATGAGGGATAACAAAATATAAAACAAACCAAGCAGGTACACATGCATTTCCCTTGGATTTTTTATTATGATTTTTTTATTTTTTATTATTTTTATACAGCAGTCATTTACAATAAAATAGTTGTATTTTTAATGCATGGTGTTAAATATCAATGTTTTATTATGCATGCATTCTTAACCAGCTTTCCCTGATTGGAGGATGGTACACATGTGACTTGTTTGATGGTTTATTTAAATCTTTGAGTTGCTATAAAATATGGTTCTGATGAAGTCCTGCAATACTTATAAGGACGAAACTGCTTAACCATTATAATTTTGTTTTTCTGTCCGTAAAGTCAAGTTTTAACTACTTTGGTCTGACGCCCGTTTTTCTAAGCACTGCTTTCAGAATTGGTTGATTGTGTGTGTATGAGGACACTGCACGTTTTTTTTTTTTGTTTTGTAGTTGAAAATTTTGGTTCTTAGGCTGCATGGTAACAGGCTGAGTATTGTTGTTTTACTAAGTTGTTAAATTACTAACCCTCACTTTTTTTTTTATCAATTTGGATAAAATTTAGTTACTGGTCAGTAATTACACTTCATAGGTAGCAGCAAAGAAGAAATTTGGAGAAGACAAGAGAAAAACAACCAGAAATGGAGAAAAAAAATCTGGCTGGGAGGAACCTTGTAGCTGTTCTGCAAAAAAAAAAAAAGTTCATGTTTCAGCTTTAGTACAGATGACTTCCAGTAGTTTAGAATGAAATATATCAAATGCACCTTTGTTTAAAATAAGTGAGACTTTGAAAGTCAAATCCTAAAGGCTGGAAAAAGCAGAATAAGATTCTGTAGTTCTTCACTTGAGCTGGCAAAAGTGCAGAAATCACGAGGTTGAAAGGAAGAAAGACTGAAGATATGCCTTATGACGTGGCTTAGTGATGATTACTTTGGCTATGGTTTGCAGGGTCCTGGGTTTGAGTCTCGCAGAGGCTGTTTATTTGTGGTTGGGAGGGTGACCTAATGGTTAAGGTTTTTGCCTTACAAAAACAAGGTGCAGGGTTTGAGTCTCACAAGGGATAATTGGTTAGGCTTAAAATGACTCGCAAGGGCAGTTAGCCTAGTACTAATCTATGAACCTATGAAGAATTTAAAAATAGGGGGCACACAGGAAAAAATGAGATTTTCTGCTGTACTGGAGAAATTCAAAGGACTAGACTGTTCATTTTATAGAAAATATAGACAAGCAGTTGGACTGGTAAGGTCACATGTTGTGTACAGTCCAAATATGTCTGGAAAAGCAAGTAAGACTTATATTAGTAAAGATGTAATCATATTAGCAGAAAGAACTGCTTTTGAAAAACACTGTAGCAGAATGGAAAAGTATTAAAAACTGAGGACACCAAAGTGTTAGCTGAAATTATTTGCTGTATATCCGGCAGAAGAGAAGCAGGTTTATTATCCCCAGCAGTCAGGGAATGATTAGAGTAAGGTGTGAGATTCAGGTTATGTCCATCTGCCTTCAGATGTATGTTCCTGGATAATCAGTGAAATTGTTGGATGCAGAACAGGCTGAGGAGGAAATATGCATTTAGCCAACAAAGAATGATCCAGTAAGCTGAAGGGACTCTGCTTCTCAGTTGTCTGGCAGACTTAAAGCTCATAGACTTTGCTAATAAAACCTGTTTTCCTTTTGATAAAACAAAATGCTTGAGCCACAGAAAAAAGCCCATGAGCTAACCAAGAGAATTGGGAGTACCGTGGACTTGAACCAGAAACCATTGTTGGAGAGGTCCAGATGATCAAGGAGGAAACCAACAGCAATATGCTACTAGTGAATAAATGGGGGAACTCTGTTAGTGATTATATGGGAAATCTGCAAAGCATCAATCACATTAAATGTATTGATTAAATGGGAAATCTGCAAAGCATCAATCACATTAAATGTATTGATTAAATGGGAAATCTGCAAAGCATCAATCACATTAAATGTATTGATTAAATGGGAAATCTGCAAAGCATCAATCACATTAAATGTATTGTAGATATGTGAACAGTGATCCTGCATGTACAGCCTGAAAGACTGCAGGTTTGACTGTGTTACACTGATGGGATATTTCTAAAGCATAACCTCCCCACTTTGTTAATGTCTAAAAGGACATTAAGGGACTGAAAAAGTAGCTTTAAGTAAAAATATTTTGTTCTTGTTAATATTTGTAAAAACATAAATAAGAAAACTTTTCAGTTTGAGGTTGAGGGAGTGTGATCATTGACTGCTAAATATACTAGTGATACTAAAGTAAAAAAGTACTTTTCTTTAGTTGTAATGCATCAAAGTGTTGCACTGTAACAAGATAAAGGCTGGAAAGAAGCAAGCTGAAGTTAATGTAATGTGATTTTGGGCTGGGGGTGTAATAGTGTATTCATCATGTTGTATGTAGAATTAAAAGATAATTCCTCTGTTTTATAGAGATGTTAGTCTAGAATAATGCCCTTAGTTTAAGCTAGTATGATGAAAAACATGAAAGTATTAGTTCCATCTTGCATTTATAAAGTTATCTGTATTTTTTTTTTCCATTGGCACCTGATTTTAGGTAGGGACTAGGAGCAAACCAGTATAAGCAAGTAATCCTATGCAGTCTGGCCAATGTGCTCTGAGTGAAACCCATGAGTTGTTTTGTGCGTTTGCAGAGTTGCAAGCTTTTTTTTTTTTTTAATAAGCAGATGTCTTTAGTTGGAGACTGTGTGCAGGTGCAAGCAGTTAATTTATAAAAGGTCTAAGAAATGTACACCATATAGTATAATAGATTTTTAAATGGAGCTTGGCAAGGAATTGTTGAAAAATGAAGCTTGGCAAGGAATTGTTGGAAAATGAAGTTTGAAACTGAAGGAACTGAATAATTATACAAGTAGTTGCTTCCACAGCAGCCTTAGTACCTTAACGCATTAGCTATAACAGTGCACAATTTATTTAAGAATAGCTAGTGCACTTTTTAAGGATAAAAGTTAGTTTAGTGAAAAACTTGCAAATTATTTTCAAATTCGGGAGGGGAATGGAGAGAAGACAAAGGCAACAGCATGTGTAAGAAGAAACAAGTTCTAACATGAACTTTATTATGGCTAACCTTAACTTAGAAAAAGCAATACCTGCAGTTGCAGCTATCCGTTTAGGGTGACTTGTCCTTTTTGGATGGGTAAGCTTCTTCCTTTTTGGAAAATGTATATAGTTTTATGTGTTGTGAATTAATAGGGAGTGGTGAGTTTTAAAAATGTATTTAGTGTTTTTTTTATTCTTAAATTTGTTTATTGAAGTGAAAAGGCTGAGAAGATGTGACATGGTTTAAATAGATATGTGAAAAAACAACATGCAACATCAGCTTGTCTGACATTTTATGCATGCTGCAATTTGGAAGCATTCACAATAACTAAATTGTATAGGTTATGGAAGTAATAGCTGCTTATTAGAATGACTGCTTTGTCAATGTTAACATGAAATGCAAATGGCCTTACAGGTATAACCAAAAAAGCAGAGAATTGACTTGTGTTTAGAAGTGTAGGGTGCAAATAACCATGTTACAGAAAATGCATTTGAATAGAAATAAGCATGTGAATTTGACAAAGTAAGGATTTTAGGATGTACGTTAGGTTATCAGGGATAAAGGAAAAGTGGGTAATAATACCAACTGTAGGATGGTCTTCAATAAAAGAAGAAAGAAGGATAGTCATGGGGTAGTAAGGAGTTATTGGCAAGGCAGGAGGATTGAAAGAAGGATAGACATGGGGTAGTAAGGAGTTGGCAAGGCAGGAGGATTGCATTATCATGTATTTATATTCCACATAAAGCTGCTGTTTTGAAACTTGGGACAAGTAATGAGCTATAAGCTTTTTTATGGGTAAAGATTGATTTGTAATGGGTACGTATGTATCGGGTAGACTTGGAAGGGAAGACATAACTGGTATGTTTCTGAAGTGTAGGAGAACATTTGGCATACAAGATGTGAATTTAGTAGCAGGACTGACATAATTTGCAGTGTGTTTTCCAAGATACTGTAACTGAGCTAGATGGGGTCAAAGTTGGATTTCACAAGATCACATATATTTAATTGAAAGTTTTGAGATCCATCCAATAACTATATTTTTGTTTATGGACTAAGTTAGAAACTGATACAGAGTAATCATGTAAAAATGAGACACTGGCACTTCCTTATTTATCTGTTAAACACGCAGGAACTTAAAGAATGGATGGTGTATACGATTTGAGAGTTATTAGGCAAAACAAAGTACTTAAGTGATAGCTTGTCAGTGGGTCATGAAAGGGGAAAATGGAATATATGGATAGTATGCATGAGTTTAGAAAGGTACTGTTACTGAACCATTTTTGGCAACTCCAGAACTCTGAAACTTTCAGCACAACAGTTTAAGACAAAAGTTAGTAAAAAGGGTTGTAGCCAAACATAGGTAGCCTGTGACCAAAAGTAATAGTAGTAACCAGAGATTCTATAGATATGTTATTTGGAAGTCAGTTGAAAAGAGTGATAAAGATGTGAAAGACTTTGTTAAACAATATTTCAAGAGGGGGAATGCCGGTATTGGAAGAAAGCTGTGATGACCATATTACCCGAAGAAGGTAAGGACCCTTTAGATCTGGCTTCATTTTAACATATCATTATAAAGTGTTTTTATGTACTAGCTAAGGGTAAGGCATTGTTGTTATCAAAGTTAAGATATGGACCCTTGTGGTTGTATGGAGGGAGGCAGATATTTAACAACATTAATTAAACAATGACTATCCTGAGGGAAGCTGAATGTAAGAAATCACACTATTATTTGTGAGTCTTGATGCAGAGAAAGCACTCAGTAGAGGCAGTTGATGTTTCACAAACAGGGTGATTGCAACATTTGTGTTACCTGATAGAATAATAGGGTTAATAAGAATATAGAATATGTAAAGGATTGGAGGCAAGAATTAAGATAGGAAAATTCTTCTCTGACAAACTGTGTTTGAAGAGAGGAACCAGGCAGGAATGTCCCCTTTTCTTGATGTTTACTTTCTGTTTAGAGCCATTGGAAAATAAAATAATGGATTCACAAATTCAAGCATACAACTGGTCTGTTACCAAAGAAAAGTTAGCTTTATTTGCAGATTATTATATTGTACTTGATAAATCCAGAAAAGGATGCTTTGTTCTTGTGGAACATTGAGACGGTTTTCTCAAGCCTTTCCAGGATCTAAAATAAATAAATGAAGATAAAACAAAGACACTAGTGGTAAACTGTGTACCTATGTAGGAATTTGTTCACTAATGTCTTTCCTTATGGGGGCGTAAGATGAAGTATTTACATGGGTGGATTAAAACATATTCAGTTGGGTTTGCTAAGGATATATGGGGAGAAACTAAAGGGTAATAAAAATTGAGAAGATGGAAGTTGTTGATTATGGATAAAGCTGGTGTGATACACGCACTGAAAATGTTTTTAGTCCCTTTAGTCATACAATCAGGTTAGGTGTATTTTTATCAGAGGTGAAGGAGTTAAAATAATTTACTTAGGAAGGGAAGAGGTCAAGAGTTGGGTAGCATAAGCTGATTCTCCACATAGAAGAAGGTTGTTTAGGGCAGCCTTATTTGCTCCAAATACTTTGTTCCTTAGCCAGTTTCCTTCAGTAAATTTAAGCCCCCATTGCCTATTTTCTGTACCCCTAATTGCAGATATACATTTTGGAAAAACCTCCTTCCCTTCCCTGTTCCAGTGCTGGCTTAGTTCTTAGAATATGTTCTGCTACTTTGTAAATTATAATGTTCTGTATGATTATTTTTCTACAAGTACTTTCATCCAAAATTCTAGTTTCTCATCCCCATCATTTTATCATTACATTTATAGCCTTCTACTTCAGTTGCTTGAGCTTTAATTGTGTAGCTTAAAGTACCCCTCCCAAATCACGTAATAGGAAAAGATAATAGAGTGGAATGAGGCTAAGCATTAGTCTGGACTGTAGGCTCCATAACTGCCTTTTCCTGTCATGGATCGAGTAGAGTATATGCAAATAGAAAGGGAAAGGAGAGTGCAAAGTGAAGGATTACCTGCGGTTGAGTTTTGAATTGTCTAGAATTAAAGCTGCTATTAGAAAGTGTATAAAATATTGCACGATAACTATAGGAATCGATTAAAATAGTTTAGAAAAGATTGAGAAAAGTGAAACTGAAGGCAGTTTACAGAGGAGCAATAGGAAGAAATTTACATGGGTTCCAAGTATTTAACAAAATCCAGGTGGATTAGAATTTTTGCATGAAAGTGTTTGCCTAGGTATTTTTATACCCCACTTAGACACCAAGTTATTTTTCCTTGGGTAAATAACAAATGGTAGAGGTATAATGGGAAAGAGAAGTAACTGGGAATGTGTCTTTTGGGAATGTAACGAGTTGGCATATTTTAAAACTCCATGCAGAATACTTTGACAGAAATGTTCAGGTAGCAAATGTCTGTAACTAAGGAAATTGTTCTTTTCATCTGGGATATAGGACTGGAATTGCCTATACATAAGGCCTTACAAAGTTAATGTTGTAGGTTAGTAAAAAAAACACTGGAAAATGGAAATCATAACTTATTCTCAACATGAAGTTTTGGGTCATGTAAGGGAGACAAAAGGACTGGAGGCAAGATTTTTAGAAAAGGGAGGGAACAACTTTTCATATAGAAATAGAAATTATGGGAACAATATATGCAGAGCAATTTTCATGAGTTGGAGTTAAGTTTTAAGGAAAGGTAGAAGTTGAGCAAGGTTTGTAATATAGTCAGAGATGAGTGTTTGCATCCCCCACCATTATTAGGTCACTAAGTGACTTGCCACATATGCTTAGGTTTCACCAGAATCTTGTAGATGAACCTTGCCAAGATACAAAGACAGTTGTTGCATGATCAGTGGGAGCTCAGAACGAAGCGTTCTCAGGTGGTGACTGACCTCTGCTTTGAACTTATCCATGCTCTTTGCACATGTGCCATGGATGAATCAAGTAGGTCTTCATAGCTCATTGTGATAAAGGCTCTGACTTTTGTGGGCCTAAAATCAAAGGAAAGCTTCAGGAAAGAGAGAGGTCCTTCTTGATGCTTACTTGAATTTTGTAGCACCCAATGATTTGACAGGGTCCATTGTCTTCTGGATGGAAGCCAGCCATCACCAGTTTTGTACCCTTTTATTTGGTCTCATCAGAGCACCCAGAATGTTCACCCACTGCAGGGGCCATGGTTGTGGTTTATTAGAAACTAGAAGGGATAAAATGTTCCCCACTTGGGTGACTGGCTCCTAGCTGCACAGGTACTAGATAGTTTGTTGAGAACAGGTGATACTTTTAGACCTTGGGAATAATGGTGAGCACCTCATATTCACATTTCGAGCAATCACAGAAACTTTCATAGGCTGCATGTTGGACACCCAGATTTTCAGTCATTTTTCTTCAGAAATGGACCTAATTTTTCAGCAAAACTACAATGGCTATAAAAAGTGTGTACACCCCTTTTAAAATGCCAGGTATTTGTGATGTAAAAAAAATAAGACCACAATAAATCATTTCAAAACTTTTCCCACTTTTGATGTGACCTATAACCTGTTCAATTCAATTGAAAAACAAATCTGTTAGAGGAAAAATATAAAAATTAAAAAAAGTACAATAAGCTAGTTACATAAGTGTGCACACCCTTAAACTAATACTTTATCGAATCACCTTTTGTTTTAATTACATCATTCAGTCTTCTTGGGTACATACCTGCCATCAAGTCTGATTAACCCCAAATAAAGTTTGGCTGTCCTAGTAGGATTTTCCTGACATTTACTCAATTGCCTGTACAGCAAAAGCCATGGTTCGCAGAGAGCTTACAAAGCATCAAAGGGATCTCATTGTTGAAAGGTATCATGTTAGGAGAAGGGTACAAAAAAAACTTGCCCAGCATTAGATATACCATGGAACACGGTGAAGACAGTCATCAAAAAGTGGAGAAAATATGGGCCAACAGTGACGTTGCAAAGAACTGGACGTTCCTCCAAAATTGATGAAAAGACCAGATGAAAACTGGTCAGGTAAGCTGCTAAGAGACCTACAGCAACACTGAAGGAGCTGCAGGAATTTCTGGCAAGTACTGGTTGTGTACTACATGTGACAACCATCTCCAGTATTCTCCATATGTCTGGACTCTGGGGTAGGGTTGCAAGACGGAAGCCTTTTCTTACACAGAAAAACATCCAGGCCCAGCTAAAATTTGCAAAACAATACATCAGGTCTCCCCAAAACATGTGGGAAAATGTGTTCTGGTCCAATGAGACCAAGGTTGAACTTTTTTTGGCCACAATTCCAAAATTACGTTTGGCGCAAAAACGACACTTTGCATCACCAA
The DNA here is from genome assembly GCF_019279795.1 of Protopterus annectens. NCBI lineage: Eukaryota > Metazoa > Chordata > Ceratodontiformes > Protopteridae > Protopterus > Protopterus annectens. Next base: position 697,425,159 of record NC_056734.1, on the reverse strand, counting down.
AAGAATAACATCGCCACAGTTGAAGCATGGTGGTGGCAGTATCATGCTTTAGGGTTGCTTTTCTTCAACTAGAACTGGGGCTTTAGTTAAGGTGGAGGGAATTATGAACAGTTCCAAATACAAGTCACTTTTTCCCCCCAAAACCTTCAAGCGTCTGCTAGAAAGCTGAAGATGTAGAGGAATTTCAACTTTCATCAGGACAATGACCCCAAGCATATATCAAAATCGACAAAAGAATGGCTTCACCAGAAGAAAATTAAAGTTGTGGAATGGCCCAGCCAGAGTCCAGACCTAAATCCAATAGAAAATCTGTGGGGTGACCTGAAAAGGGCTGTGCACAAAAGATGCCCTTGCAGTCTGACAGATTTGGAGCGCTTTTGCAAGGAAGAGTGGGCAAATATTGACAAGTCAAGATGTGCCATGCTGATAAAACTCCTACCCAAGAAGTCTGAATGCCGTAATTAAATCAAAAGGTGCTTCAACAAAGTATTACTTTAAGGGTGTGCACTCTTATACAACCGGCTTTATTGTACGTTTTTTATTTTTTATAGTTTTTCTCCTAACAGATTTGTTTGTTTTTCAATTGAATTGCACAAGTTATAGGTCCCATTAAAGGTGGGAAAAGTTTTGAAATTATTTATTGTGGTCTCATTTTTTATATCACAAAAACCTGGCATTTTAACGGGGTTGTGTACACTTTTTATATCCACTGTATGTCTTATTCATGGTTTCAGAAGAGGCTGCTTCAGTGTACCCGCAGAACCCACTGGTGTCACGTTTTGAGTTGTCTGACCACTGTGGTAGTATTCACGGCCTAGAAGTGTCTACATTCATGGATGCTCACATCAAACCTTTTTCTGAGCAGTCCCTCTTACCTTCCTACTTTTGTGGCAGTCACTATAGGTACTTTAACTCTTGGGTGGGCATTGTCAGGACAGAATGGTGTAAAATGCACGATCACAAGCATAGACCTGTTTTCACATCAATGTGTTGTAGATGAGGAGGTGCTTTCCCACAGAGTGCACTAATCATTAAAACTGGCAAACAAGGCCACAGTCTGGTATATAAACAAGCAGAGAATTAACCCATTCTGACCCACTTTGCATTGAGGCTCTGTGAATATGGTAATAGGCTGTGTACTTCAGTCAGTTTCTCACATCTACCCACATCCTGGTCAAACAAATTCTCTGGTTTACAGGCTCAGACGTTACCTTGTAACACCAAATGAATAGTCCCTGAGCTTCATCTCTAGCTAGCATGTAAGATTTTCCATCACTGGGCAAAGCCTTTCTGCATAGTTTTTTTTACATTACTGTCCATTACGAAGTGCAGCAGCTTCTTGTTCCCCATTCTGGAACAACAGCCCAGGGAAACTGTAGCCAAGATTGCTCCTCAGGATCACGTTATGCCTTTTCCTCATCATCCTGAAGTGAATTTAGAAAGTGAAGGTCAAGAAGTCCATTTTCCTAGCTTCTGGCCTCAGCAAGGTTCGTTTCCACTGCTATGTCATTGTCTTCTGGAGAAGACTGTTATTCCTGAGACCTTTCGGAATTCTTTTGAGTCATCTGCCCTGCAAGCCTCACCCCTTAAAGTTATCCTGGATTCTCCATTTTCAGTGATGTCTAAGGATGTCGTGTACCTTCCAGGGATTATTGAAGTCTTACTTCTGCCCAAAACGCAACTATGAGGAAAACGTATAAAAGTAACTGGTATAGGTTTGCTGTGTTATCTACCTCTGATATTCTGGATCCCTTTGCAGTCTGTCACTGTCTTACTGGATTAACTTTCCCCAGGTATCTGCATCAGGGCTGAGCTGCTCAAAGTTCATCATTCAGCTGTATCGGATTTTCATCAAGGTTTATACATTATCTCTGCTGCTTTAATAGTGCACAAGATCTCCCCCAAAGGCACTTTTCTTATTAGGATAAATAACCAAAAGTAAAACTAAATAATGCGGAAGTAAAAAAAAATGTAAATATACAAATTGCAAACCAGTGAGTTTGAGGAAAAAGCAAAGATCTTTAATGAATAAGCTTTTTGGTTTTGGGCAATGCATGACTTCATCAGACTAAAACAACTTTTTTTTTTTGAGTAAAGGAGGAGATGAAATCTGCTTTGCAGTTTAAGTGCAGTGCACTGACTCACAAGGTAGCCTAATATGCGTACAGTTTGTAGCAACAAAAAAAAGCTCATTTCCTCAAATTATCTGAAAATGCAAGTTGAACTGCAGAAACTGATGCTAGTGCTGAAAGGGCAATGTCTCAAGAGTAGCTGAGAGAATGAAGCACTTTGTGATACAGAAGGGGTAAGAGCAGAGAGTATTAGAAGCTGGAGAGAGAGAGAAATGAAGTGGGTGCAGGAAAGAACTGATGGCCCTCCAAATGTGTGTAAGTAGCAGGAGTTAAAATCCAGTTGTTGACTGCAGAGTCAGTACTAAATTGTTTCCCTCATAAAAAGAGGAGGATGACTGATAGTTTTCTTTATACATTTGAATATGCTTGTAATTGGTACCAAGTACATCAGGGGTGATGGGTATAGTTTTAATTAATATGATCACAGGTAAAACAGTACATGCTGTCACTAAAAATGACACTGATTATCTTGAATATAGTGTTAACATTTTTTGTGTGAATTTTTTAAGCTTCTCGTGAAGTTTCTAGGAAAAATTTGGAGCATGTAGGAATATAACAAAAGGCAGTATCAGAGGTTTAATTGCAGAGCTAAGCACTTCCGTAAAAGGATAATGAGTGAATGACATATTACCCATTATAAAATATATGGAAACCTTTTGATAAGGGAACAGACACTCGGTACTTAGCCTGAGGATACAAGAAACTGCCTGGTTAACAGTCTAAGAATATACAGTACTATGTGATTACTTTTATATGAATGTAAAAGTGCCTGCATCACAAGTGATAATTCAATAAAGGTGTTTGGAGAAAAAAAAAGAAAAAAGACTACGGTGCCGTTGAGTAAAGTGGCAGAAAAGGGGATCTCTATCTGCAGGGGAGAAACTATGCAAGAGAAGTTTACCTTGAATACACATGGATGTAAGGAGCTCATTGGGGAGGCATCTAAACCATCACAGAAGGTTTAGCAGGAAAGGACAGGAGCCATTGGTTCCAATGTATGCAAAGATCTTGAGGTTAGATGTTTCTAATATAACGAAGCTAGTATGTACAGTCCAGATATCCACAGTGACAGGATGGTTAACAGATACCACTTGAGGTATCTAAAAGGGTGGCACCACTGTAGTGTAAGGTTGTCTCATTTCACCAGCTGTCTCAGACTACAGTGCCTGTTTCTTGTGCTGATAAAGGGAAAATAAACCATTGCTAAGAGAGATGCTATACAAGACATTACTGGTAAGCCTGTAGTTATTAAAAATGAGCAGTAGTAGCCAAGACGTGCAGTCCAATTAGTGCTATAATAGGGACACTTCAGTTACTGTTGTAGGAAAATGGGCAAATGACATTCCTGCAGATGTGTTAATAAGAACCGATTTTGATGTAACATCTCATGCACATGAAGTTGCACATAGCTAGACATGGATACCGTTGTATGCTTAAGACAGGGGGAGATTCAGCCAGTGCCTATAACTCCCAAAAGAGGCTGGAGATGTGGGTTATTTGTAGAAAGAGCTGTGTGATTGGGACAAGACTAAATCTGTTTTATTGCTGATGAAAGATATTGGATTTGCTTGTAAAGGGCATAAAGCACACCAAAAGGAGGCTTATGCAAAACTTTTGTTGGTCAGGCTTTGATAAAAATAAGACTTGCAAGCAGTACCAGAAGGTTGACAAAACCAAGGCTGATTTTTGTACTATTGCCCATTACTGAGTAACCATTTCAAAGGGTGTTCATGGATACTGTGCGGTGTTTTAGTACCCCATGCCCCCAAAAAAGAGCTATACCTGGGTGGTGGTAGACTATTATTGGATACATTGAGGTGGTGGCCGTCTTCCCTGTTAAGACTAAATTTGGCAAATTCTAAGCTAGATATTTTCACTAGGATGGTTGTCCCATGGGAAACACTTAGAGAGGTGATAGGTCATTAGCTCTGACAAAACTATTTGTGGAAGCACTGTGGGGTAAAGCCACTAGAGAGTACTCCCTATCATCCACAAATGGTCAGTCCTTAAGATCATGCTAAGAACATTTTGTAGACCAGCGTAAACAGGAGTGAGACAAATATCTGCTTCATCTGTTTGTGTGCAGAGTTGTCCTAACAGTCCAAAGTTATTTTTGCAATTTGAGCTGCTTTATTTTAACAGGATAAGAGATGCCCTAGATATAATCCGTAAAGATTTGGGGGGGGGGGTGAATACATAGTTGGATAAAATGTGATGCTTATTCCTGTTTGACAGAAAAAGCTACAGGCAGCATGGGTCAGGGGGTTCTTTTGCTATCTTAAGAAAGGTACACAACTCTAATTATATTCTGGAGTTGCTAAACATGAGGCAAAAAATGTAGACTGTAAAAGCTAGTGTGACAAATCCATACCGCTATAGAAAGGCCTGATACTCAAAATCTGCAGTAGGCTGCAGAAAGAATCAAGAGAAGTTAACTTGGTCTGACACCTCAGTAGACACTGGTAGTACTTTTGAAGCAGCCTCCCTCTGTCCAGTTTCAGGAAATTCATACAGTAATTCATGCGTTTGGGAACATGTTCACTGTTATGCCAGTTTGTAGCCAGTTGGCTGAGTCTGCACACGGGGACCCAGCAGCCAATCAGATCTTACAGGGTGCCTGAGCCAATCAAGCAAACATTGTGCGGTAAAGTCAGGAGTTGATCCTGTGGGTGGATCAGGACTCCAACGGTCTATGGAGCTCACTGGTAGTGCTCGTGCCAAAATTAGATGGGAGAACCAGTACTCGTTTAGGCTGCAGGAAACTATTCACACACAGCTGGATGCTTTCCCTTTGCCTATGACAGATAAGTCTTGAGTAGTTGGGTGTGCTTAATAATTGTTTTTGTTGACTGGGAAAGTCTGACTGGGGGAAAAAAACGAATATTTTCTGTGGAGGCCCAGGGAGAAAAGTTCCAGTAGAAATTACATATAGGAAATTGGTACAAAAATCAAAGTATAGTAGAAGAATAATGTAAGATACAATTGTCATGACAATGAAGGATTTTGATTATAGAGAGATTTAAAAAAAATGAGAATTGTAGTTTACTCTGATTCAGCATTACTGCTGCTGCTCTTGACACCCATGGAAAAGGAAGGGTCAACTTTTCTTACTTTTCCATTATATGAATTTATCCAATTGCCCTTTGGGTAGATTATATCCGGGCAGGAGCTGGAGATTAAACTCTTGCCTGTTATAATTTGTAATCAGTCGTGGCAGGAGTATATTCAGTGTGTTGCGGAGGTGCTAAGAAGACTAAAAGCAAGCAGGGTTAAATATCAAGGGAAAGAAATTCCAGGTAAGGACAACAGAAGTGTTGTCTTGGTCATCACGTGGGTGTGGGAAAAATTAGGTCAGAGCCTGCCATGATGGATGCTTTGCAGGCATGACCTGCCCCTTTTATCACAAAGCAAATTAAAGCATTCATTGGGAGAGTGAGTTGTTATAGGAAGGTTGTCCTCCACTAGAGCACAGTAACCATGCCTGTTGCACATCTTACCCCCCCAAAAAAAAATAAAAGTGAATGCAGTTAGTTTGATACTAGCTTGCAAGCAGGTGCTTCAACTCAAAAGGCTTGGAAGTGGACCCCTGTACTAGATAATCCTGATTACAGTTAAGAGTTTATGTAGGTAGATGCTACAAACTAAGATGTGGGGGCTGGGGGTACTGTATTTAGTGAGGTATTTTCAAAGGAAAAAGGGTGCATCAACTTCAGCCAAGGGAAAATTCATATGCAGCTCTGGAAAGGAATGATTTGGGATATTATGCATCTCCAGAAACGTGTACCTCACCTGTAAGATAGAGAATTTCATAGTGGTTACAAATCACAATACTTTAAACTGGTTACACAGAGCCATTTGGCAAAAAAAGTAAACTTGTGTGTCTGTGCTTGACATAGAGATCAATAGCATAACATTCAAGCACAGGAGTGGTTCCATTCATAGACTCATACGTGTTTACTAGGCTAATGACCACAAGGGTCTTTTTAAGGCTAGCCATACATCCTAAATCTCTTGACAAGTTCTGCTACACTTGATAAGTGTAAGCATGGGCCTGGGAGTTGAACCATTTACAGGTTACCTGTGTCCATTAGAGACATGGGTGCCAAACCAGGGATGAATTTCCTGTTTCCCATCCAATTGTCCAAGTTGCACTTGAATTGGGTTAGGGAGGAACTGTGCTTGACATGGATGGGGAGCCTGTTCCATAGATGGGGTAGTTTCTGGGTTGCATTCCTATCTCTCCAGCAGGTCTTATTTATATCACAGGCAAGGTTTATGTCTCTAGAATGGGTAATTCTGGTGCTGTTTGTTTTGTGGATATTTGAGAGGTCCATCAGAGTGGGGTCTGACAATGCCCTTTATGCCGGGCATAGATCTCCCCTCAAAAGCCTGTAGGAGACAGAATACAGGGATAGGGCCTTGAGGCTGTCTGCATAGGACGTATTACTTATATAGGCGTATTCTTTTAGTGAGGAACCTCAATGGACGTTCTAATTGTTGGATATGCCTGGTTAGGTACATACCAAAGGGGGCATTGTACTCGATGGTAGGTCTGATGAATGTCGAATAAGTGGAACAATGACTTCCTTGGCCTTAGATGCCATACTTTTGTTTATAAGTTGCGCAACATAGAATGATTTCCTCATCACTGTAGACACGTGATGATCAAAGGCATGATATATGTAAACAAAAGAAATGCACACAATAATTGATTACTAATGATCAAAATGCAACCTGTCCAAAAAAAAACACACAAAAAACACCTGAACCCCCCCCCCCCCCCAATCCCTTACTACTATGTATATACCAACTACCAAGATCTCACAACAGCAAGTGAAAACAAATTCACGTTGTTTCCTAAATCTGGAAGGGTAGAGTGGAAGTGAATGGTCAATACCAGCTTATTCACCCTAGAAGGAAGGGAGGCAGTACAGATGCATTCCAACCCCAGTGCAGTTTCAACAACTTGAGACTGAAGTGTATGGGTATGTAGCAAATGACTGGAGATGTACCTTTGACTTTTTTAGGGTGAGCTCACACTGTAGCCTTTGAGGCACGTCTGGAAGTATGCATGTCCACATTGGGAAGGCAATGCAGACAGGCATGTCTGCAGGTATGCATGCCGGCCAGCAGTAGAGTTGGTACTAAAATGAGCAAAAACCCTGATTACAGCCTGGAGACTTTCAGTCAGATGCTGATGTTACAGGTGCTTGTAATTCAGTTGCTCAAGTGTAACTACTTAGTCCTTTTACTTTCTTATTCTTTATTTTATTGAGGCGCATATGAGTGAGATGTTTGTACATGTATTCTTAGTAGCTAGAATAGCATTGCATCCTTCCAGAGAGAATGAGTCGTGCTTTAAACTGCTTGCCAATGATCACTATTTCTGTGTTGCAGTCCTGTCAGAATGAAAGTAATTTAGTTTGGGTTAGTAGGGTTGGCTTCCCCCTACTCAGAATGTTTTTTTTTTTAATGTAGCATTTGCTGTTGTTGCTAACAAGCTCATGTAATTTTAGTATGAGTTTCTAAGTACTTGTGCTTATACAATACAAGGATTTATATTCAGAGGAGATGCAGAGGAAGCATGCTTGAATTATGGCCTATTATGACTAGCTGACTCCCCACTGGGGAATGAATGAGCTGATTGATCATATGATGAATAATGGTTGGCAAGTGGGGGGTGTAAAATATACATATGGGTCCTAGGAAATTCATTGATAGTTTTGGCATGGAAGCAGATGTGTTGATCATGGGCATGCTTTGCATCTAGTGGACTTTACTTCACCCTTTGTAGTTCACAAGTAACTGATGACTTTTCTAGCTCAACAGTGCCTTTTTCTGGACAGCACTTAAGTTTCAGAGTTGACAAATAAAACAAATATGGTATGATGAAGATAGCATTAAACAGTATATGTTTGAGCAACAAATCCGGTAACTGTGCTTTTCTGCAACCTGAAAGCTTGGACAAATGAGTAGTCATTCACACAGGGTTCAAAGAAATGTTGTACATTCCTCAAATTCTAAGCCCTTTTGTTGGATTTGGTGAAAGCACAACTATCTAAATTCGGGATGCTTTTAAACTTGAGATGACCAGACAACAGTCATTAATTAGCACTTAGTATTGTGATTCTATGTCACCCCTTCTGTATCCAAACTAAAATCATGAAGAAATGTACAGCAAAATAATTCTCTCCTAGCGCCTAGGCTAAAACACAGCCTTTACAGACTTTGTAAAGGCTGCGTTTTAGCTGAGACGCTAAGAGAGAATTGTTTTGCTGATGCAAGATTTATCTGCTGTTCGAATAAAAGAAATTGTGTGGGAGGTTTCTGTTCCTGGTCTTTTGGGGTTCATTTCTTCTTTTTTGTGAGTGGTTCAAATAAAATCATGAATAATTCCTTATTAAACTGTTAAGTCTGGAGATTATGGATAGTATAATTTAATGGTTGATTGTAATCTTTACTTATTGACTAGGAAAATGGAAGCTCATGCAGAGGGCTTGACTTTTGTAAGATCAAACTTTTGGAGCATCTTTCTGAAGCCCATACAAGAGTTAGGAATACCCTAGGTGTAGTAGTCCCCAAACCAAGTCTCTTGTTCTTGTCCTCCCTGTATTCTCTTTGTGGTCTTCTCTCATAATTGTGTTCTGTTAAACTTTAGAACCAGAAGCTATTTTCTTGTGGAACAAAAGTGCTTTTCTTGACTTCTAAAATGGGGCTACATAGTCATTAACTGTACTCTTGCGTTGACAAGCTGGGATAAGCTTTTATGTTCACATCGTTCAGAAAGCAGTGGTTAATCTTTTTAGGGGTACTTCCCTATGTGTGCTTCAGTACAGTACTCATGCTTAAGCAAATAAATAAGACATTGTGGCGGAATTGTGAAATCATTGAGTTTATAACAGAAAACAAAATGTGCATGCAGGAGAAATCCCTTCCAGTGTAGAAAAAGTAGGCAGGTGGAGAAACTTGGTTTAGAAATGGATGACAGGAATATAACCCAGTGACATCTAACAAGTTTTACTTTGACTCAGTTAAAATTTCAGTACTGTGTTGAGGAAATTAAGATCTCATTTCAAATCTATATTATTTAGTCGTACCCTTCCACATTAGAGCCAAGCCCTCTGATCATAGCAATTACGGTTACATGTGTCCTAAAGAAAATGAACAGTACTGTTATCCTGAGCACCAGTGATATACCAGTTTTCTTTTTCACTCCTGAAAGTAGCATAACATGTCTGCTGCACATTCTTCCAATTTAGAAGCTTTGTAACCATGAACTTTGATCTCTAACAGTTATTGTGCAGATGCACAATGAGGGAAAGACTGCAAACTTGTTAGTCTGATATGCATATTACACAAGGTTATAAGATGTGTCCCTTTGATTAGTCTGGACCTACACAGTCGGGCAGCGCCTCCTTGATCAGGAGCAGTGTGGTTTTATTAAGGGCAGGTAATGTATAACATGGTGGTCATCTTTGAACATTGTTTGAGCATGGCCATCTCAACCAAGCAGACTACAGACTGAAAGTGGAAATCCATGGTTTCAGGTACTTGTTAATGTGGGCTCAAGGAGGAGTAGCACCTTATGAGGTTTGGAGTTGATTTACTGAAATGCTGTCTGCATAAAATGTGCAAATTAAGTCTACACACAAATAGTCTCTCTCAACACAAACGAGAACCTCTTTGCACATCTACTGACTGTAAGTACACTGGGAATTTACTGAAAAAGTTAAATAGAGAAAGTTACGGTTTTAAGTGCCTGTGTCTGTACGTTGCATTGTGAAATGCAGTGAAGAGCAAACATGAGCACTTCATAACAATACAGAAAAGTTAAAAATATTCAATCAGGTACACTTCAGAATAACACACTTCAAGGTTCTAAAGCAGTCAGAGGCCTAGAAGTAGCTAATTTTTTCTCCACTTTTTCTAGAGTAAAAACAAAAGCAATTCAGCTATCAGAGTAATTCAATAAGAATACAAAATGTTCTTATCCTAGGTTATCCATGGTTAGTATTTTAGTCAAATCCGGTACAAGCATGGTAGCTTAGCTTGTGGCAGCTTTTTGACTGAGTGATGGATTTCATGGCCAGACTTTACCTGGGAGGCCCCACACCTTAAACCTGAACTTTCAAGGCACCCTGGAGCCCTAGGTAACAAAACTTACAGGTAAACATGAAGTACAAGTCCTGACCTGCTGTAGATACCTGGAAATGAGCATAGTACAGTTTTGTGTACAACTTCACCACAAAACCGTGTACAAACCTTTGCTTCACACCTAAAATAGTGAGTTTTAGGTATCGTGGAATAAAGGCATTCATTTTTTTTTTAAACTCTGGTCCTCAGAACAGAGCAAAGGATGTTACATTTGCTGATTTGCATTAGACTTGTGCATAGGCAGCTTAGATATTACTTGAGCAGAAATAAAGAGCTAAGTAAAACAGATCAATTATTTGTGCACTTTGGACAGGGTAGGGAAGGCAGATCTGATTTCAAACTAACAGCTTGTAAATGATTCGCTCATTGCATGTCTCTCTGTTCATTTCATGGGAAGGCTGGCTTAGTGCAAGTGAGGTCACATTTTACATTTATTAATTGGGAGTTGTTTATCGGGGTAGTCCAGCTGGGTCAGTAGAGTGACCACTTTTTAGTGGAGGCCTGGGGATAAAAGTACATAGGAATGTGTGCGTCTGTGTGTGTGTGTCTGTAAAAATGCATGTAGTTAGGATAGTGATACTTACAGAAGTCAAGATTCAAAGCAGTTTGTTTATGCAGTACATAATATTATAGTCTTTAACAGAAAGGAAGCTTGTGTTACAGTGTAGTCTCTCACCATATTTGGACATTTCAGGAAATTATCAACACATTTGTCTGGAGTTTATTAAATACAACTACTTAGGACAGAATTTGTACAGTGTTACAGTATAAATTCTCAGCATTTTTGGTCTTTCAAATCAAGATAGAACAAGGTTGTTGAAGGAGGAAGATGATTATTGTTGCAGAGTAAAATAGTGGAGGTCAAGAAGTGGAGAAGAGATATATAAAATAGGTGGAAGCAGTGGATGAAATTAGAATAACTGGACAGGAGAAGAGTAAAAGGAATGCAGTTCTGACTTTGTAGTATGATAGATGGAAAGACTGCAACAAATTTTCTGTAGGGTGTAACACAGCAGGTAGGTTATAGTGTTTAGGTCTTGCAATATGATAAGTGAATTGATTTTTTTTGTAGTGCAGGTCCTGCAGTTGGGGGGGGGGGTAGATAGTACATTAAACAGAGTTTAACTGATTGTGACAGGTTATACTATGTGGTAGGTAAACTAATTATTCCAACATTCTGGCAGACAGGTTTAGTGCAGACTTCACCCCCCCTAAAGGGCCCATAACCATACCAGAAGAATGTAGTGCCCCGGCAGTCACTGACACACAGGTTAAAACATCCCTATCCAAAGCCAAAAATACAGCTTCAATGGAACCAGACGGTGTCCCAGGCTGTCTTACACAAGCTCCAAAATGAAGTAACCCCTCACCTAAACACTCTTCAAACTCAGCCTCTCTACAGGCTATGTACCCATAGAGTGGTGCACCGCAACAGTTCTCCCACTCCACGAAGGTGGAGCCACAATGGACCCCGGGAACTATCGCCTGACTAGCCTGGTCTGCAAGGCTATGGAGCACATCATCATGGAATTCATTAACAGAGACATTGGGAACCTTCAAACATTGGACCCTGCCCAGTTTGGCTTTAAGGGCAGATCATGCCTCCTAAATCTGGTGGACTTCTTTGAGACAGTTACCAAGGCTTTAGACGAGGGAAAGGAGGTCCACACAGCCTACCTAGACCTCGCAAAGGCTTTCGACAGCATTCCCCATTCTGGTATTATAGACAAGCTCACCAGCCTAAACATAAACCCCTACGTCATGAGATGGATTGCCAGTTGGCTCATGGATAGAACCCACACGGTGAGAGTTGCAGGCTCTAGGTCTGACTCTAAACCAGTTAGAAATGGCGTCCCCCAGGGCTCAGTCCTGAGACCCCTCCTGTTCAGTGTATACTTCTCAGAGGTACAGGCAAGCACAGGAGGATTATGGCTGACCAAGTTCGCAGACAACTGCAAACTGGGGGCCATAATTGACTCTCCAGCTGATACAGACATCCTCCAGAAGGGTCTCACTGAGACGGATACCTGGTGTCAAAATCATGGCCTAAAGCTAAATGCCAAAAAGTGCATAGTCACCCCCTTTGGAAAAAACAAAGTACCCGCGAACTACCAAATACGTGGTAGTCCCCTAAATACAGAAAATGTGATAAGGGGTCTGGGGACCAAAGTAGATAGCAATCTCTCCTTTGATAATCATATTGCCAAGGTGGTTAGAAAGTCCTTCTATGTGGCCCACCTAATCAGAAAAGGGTTCACATCTAGAAAAAAAGAGGTTATTGTTCATAGGTTCATAGGTTAGTACTAGGCTAACTGCCCTTGCGAGCCATTTTAAGCCTAGCCAATTATCCCTTGTGAGATTCAAACCCTGCACCTTGTGTTTGTAAGGCAAACACCTTAACCATCAGGCCACCCTCCCAACCCTTTTCGAAGCTGCCACCTTCTTCTTAGAAGGCTTGGTAGGAGCAACTGCTGGCGCGGTCTCGGTATCAGCCATACTTGTCAACACACAAACAATACAACTAAAAAATAAAACTGTTGAAATGGAAATTGTGCCCCTCTACTCATCACTCCAGACCCATCAGAGTACAATGCCCCATTTGGGATGTACCTTACGAGACACCTCGAACAGCTAGAAAGACCACAGAAGTACCTCACCAAGAGGATTACTGGCCTCAAACATATGCCCTCAAACATATGCCCTATGCAGCCCGACTGAAGAAATTCCAGCTGTACTCTGTTGCATACCGCCTGCTCTCAGAGATGATCTCTGCCTGACATACAAGGCCATGTCCAACCCAGAATTGATGGACATTGTCCACCTAAAAAAAAAAAACAAATCCCCAAGAGCCACACGCTCTAGGGATCTAAACGTCACCACAACGATAAATAGGACGTGCTGGAGGGATAGATTCCTGTCCCAGATACTCCCCATGCCTTGGAACAGGATTCCAGTCTACATGAGGCAGAGCCCCTCACTAACACTCTTCAAGAGAAACCTTGACGAGTGGATGGGAAACAGAAAATTTACCCTGGGATCACTGCAGTGGCTCTGCTGGACCGAGGCACAGGGAACTAATTGCTCTGCTGGACCGAGGCACAGGGAACTAATCTAAGGGGGCAGCGAAAGCCAACACATTCTGGCTGGGACTTATAGATGCCCTCGAGCAGATAGCCTAGTACTTATCTATGAACCTATAATAATGTCAGTCTTGAAGAGGTCTTAGGAGAATTAGGGTATATATGTAAGGTTGGTTAGTTGGTGAATTACCTGCCATGGAGCAGAGCAGAGAGTTCTTGAAGTGCTATTTAAGTTGGTGTTCAAGTAGTTTATTTTTTTTAAGCTGTACGGGCTGGTAATTCCCTAAGCCGGAGATGTAAGTGGAGTACAAGGAGCCCCCAGCTGGGTTGTTAGAAGGTGTTGTATGGAGAAGTAGTGTGCTTGTTCACTGAGTGGTCTGGTTGTGGAGTATAAATAATTTGTAATGTTCTGCTTAGAGTTGGGCATTGATGGGGTTGTGGTTGAGTTTGTGAGCTACTATTAGTTGAGAAGGATAGAGAGTGAGATAGTTTTACAGGAAAGTTGTTCAAGGGTGTATAAGTGATGAGCTTTATAGGACACGTTTATGACCATTTTTGCAACTTTATTGTAACATAATTAGGATAGGAGCAGCATAGCAGGGAGCAGGGATCCTGAAGTTAGAGGCAGTGGGTTTCCTTGATGTATAGGTTAAGTAAGAAGAGATTCTGTACATAGAGTGGTTTTTGATCATTTTTCCTTACTATGTCTTGTATGTGGTAATTAAATTGCAGATTTGCTTCAGCTTTGACTTCTAAGACTTTAGCATGGGTTACCAGTTCAGCTTTGATGTTTGAAGTTATGGTGAACAGTTTTTTTGGAGGGTGGGGAGGGTTTGAGAAATAGTTGGGATTCAGAAAGCCAGCCGTCAGTAGATGAGGGATTTTTTTTTGTTGTTGTTCTAGATCTTCTACAGAGTAGATGAATGTTGTTTGATAAAGTTATGATGAGTATATTGTGTAATGCTTGCATGTTTTCTGGCTGAATGGGAGTGATTATAAATGTACTGAATGGGAGTGATTTGAGAATGAATTATTGGAGTCCTCCAGCGAAGATGGGGGGGGGGGGGGTGACGACAGTGAATTCTGCAATTTTATACAGCCTGTGATCAGTTAGAAAGGTAGCTTGTAAACCATGAAATTTACACAGTATCAAATCCCAGGGATGCCAGTTTTTTTTAATTAAATTAAAATAGGAGACTGTGTCAAATGCGTTTGACTGGTCAAGGAATGCATTTATATTTTGATTTGTATAATTAATGAAACTGATAAGGTCAATGGTGGTACTTTGAGGGCTGGAACCATATTGAGAATGGGGTAGTAGGTTATTGTAAGAAATATAGAGTGGATGAAATTGAATACATTTCTGTATAACCTTGGATAGTAGGAAGAGAATGGCATTGGGGTCTGTAGTTAGAGAGGTCAGTAAAAGAACCATCTTTGTGTAGTGAAAGAATGTAGTTTTTTTTCTATAGTGCAGGTGCAAAATTTTATTTTATGGAGTGGATGAATTATGATGAATGTTGGATAAGCTAGGTGTCTGCTACTGTTTTGTTATATTCTCTTGGCAAATTGTCCATGATAAGAGTGGTAAGTTTTAGTTTGAGGAAAAGTTTTCTGATTTTAGTGTTTGGAACGGGATTGAAAGAGAGATTTTTAGTATTTTATAATTGTTTGGCTTGAAGGTGGAGTTGTGGTTCTAGAATCCATTAGTAGAGAGTTAACTGTTTGTGTGAAGTAGGAAGCTATTCTACTTTTAGACTGACAATAATGAAAGTTAAAGTATGGTCACTTAGTGCATCAAGGAGGGAACAACTTGAGGTAATATTGTTTGTGGAGTTTGTTAGAATCTAGTTAATAGATTTCCGTGTTGCAGTTTTATTATATCTGGTAGTAGTAGAGATGAGCTGATTAAGACAATGTAGATTGCATATTAAATTTAAATCACTTAAGGTAGTGGTTTCTTGTTTGATAATTGATGGGGTCCAGTGGAAGAATTCTCCATCTGCAGTTTAGCTACCCAGGGGTATGTAAATACTTGTTATGCCTTTTTTGTGATCGTTTGAGTGAGGACAGTAAAATGGTTGCATTAGCAGTTAGGAGGTGGAGTAGTAGGTTTGATGGAAAAAGAGCTCCCATGTGTTTTGAATGATTGAGTAATGTACCTCTTGTCTGTGCAGTCTAAGCATGTTGGTGTCCTGGAGGAAGAATTTATTCATCCAATACATCTTGTTCAGTTACTGCTGCAATATCAGGCATGTGGTCATGTATCCAAGTATTGGAATTCAGGAACCTTTTTTCGAATAGTGTGGTCATTTATATTGTAGAGGTGTAGGCCACTTGATTTTTTTGTTTGGCATCTTTGCAGTGCAGTGTTTCTTTGAAGTTGAGTTTTTTGTGCCTAATATAGTGTATGTCACCACTTAAGAATTATTGTGGGGAGGATATATATAGGAAAGTAGATACTTGTTCTTAACTTCGGAGTCTGGTAACTGAGCCAAAGCCTGTGAACCCTGAGAAAGCAAAGACAAAGAATATCTAGACACATGTTTCTGGTAATGAGCAGCTCTTATAGCTAAATTAGAATTAGTATATACCTTCTTACTCAGTCTCTCAAGAATTTTGCTTTCCTTATCAGAAGGAAAAGCTTGGCAGAGGGAAATAAGCAAGTGGATTTATCAGAAACCTTGGAGACCACAGCTGGATCAGCAGACGGACACGTATATAGAAACTTGAAGTCATCTGATACTTTATCAAATCTATCAGGCCTCTTGGGAGCAGGGGCCTGGGAGTCGGGTGTTTTTGGAGGAAGAAGCAAAAGCATCCAGGAAAGCTGGAAGAACTGGAGGAACTGCAGAGGGAGTGTGAACCTTCATTTGTAGCAGATCATAATGCTTTTGTTCCTCAAAAATCTGTGAGCAATCCCATTTGAAGAACTCCCTCATGTTATTAATGGTTTCTCCAAAGGAAAGCTCTTCAACTGGGGAATCTCCCCATTAGATGACTCCTCAGGAGAATCATATTCCAGAGAGGAAGTAATTTGGGTGGAGTATGCAAGGGAGTAGTCCGTATGTAAATACTGCAGCATTGAGTAAAAAGGCATAGAATAATTGTGTACATTTTTACCATAACCATAGATGTCCTACTGTTCTATGTTGCAGTATTCTGTCCCTCCCACCTTCCCCCTGCAACTTCTCTCTTTCTAGGATGACTCCTTGTTTGCCTTAGGATGTTTCGTCATTTGGCTTCCTTGTTCTGAGGATGGTACGTGCGGACGTCCTTTTATGGCTAATGCTGTCGGAGCCTACATGCGATGTCCCACGTACTGGCAGTGGCTGTAAGATTTTGTATACAGGCCAGATGTCTGGTCATTGGGCGGCAGACAAACCCATATGTAAAGAATAGTGCAACATAGAAGAGAAGGACATCTGTGGTTATGGTAAGATTTTGTGCAACTATTAGATTTTAGATTTAGATATTGTTTGGGGAATATGGATTTTGTAAGCAGGTAGGGTTTCCTGAAGAAATGAGTATAAGTAGTGCTGAATATGTTTGTAGTCACAGGTTAGTTAAAATGAGAGATGAAGTGTGGCAGGGAAGGGGGGTATTTTAGAGATGTTGAGTGTGCTAGTAGTCACAAGGTTTTGAATGAGTAAGGGGAAGATATTGTTATTGAAAGTGAGGGAGCCACTGCTGTCATCACTGCCATTTTAAGAGAGGGTCATCACCCAGTCTCTTCTCGATGCAGCTATCTAGTCATTAGATCACACCTTTTCAAAACATTGCAATCTATAAATTTCCATCAGGACATGGTTTGTCACAGCTGTCTTACAGGGGTTTATGCAGCTCCCTGCTTCCCTCCGTTCCAGCCACCCTAAGGTGTCAATCTTATCAAGAGGTTATCACGACTGAAGTATTAGACCGTATGCAAGGGCACCCGCAGGCAGGTGCAAGGGGGTGCACTTGCACCCCCCTGGAACGGGCTGGCCGGGAAATTAATTTAAATGAAAGAAGCTTTTTTTTTTTTTAAAGGGCGTTCCTCTTTAAGAATGCCCTTTGCATCTCGTCCAGTCGCACAGATGCAACAGGTGTTTGCGACCTGTTTTCGTCATCTGTGTCTGTGTGCGGCTGGTGGTTTACGTCCTTTTCTTTCGCGCCTACTGGAAATTGTAATTCAAGAGGACGTTCGTGCAGATGAATGTAGAAGTGAAAGGTAGGTGTGTGCGTGTGTGAGTTTAAGTGATGTGTGTGTGTGTGTGTAAGAAATAGGTAGGTAGGACTCGGAGTCTGTGGATGTAAGAAGTAGATAGAAGTGTGAATGCGTGTATGTAAGAATGAAATAGGTAGGTAAAGGTAATGGGAACTAACTCCAAATCCTAAATACAGCCATTTGCAAAGTATTAAGTGAATACTGATAAAAGAAATACCTTACCATGTCGTTTAATATAATTAAGTAAATAAACTATCGGCTAATGTTAATTAGAACAGCTGGAGGCTGCACACACCACAGTGCTTAAACATGATTTGGAGGAAAATTCCATCGCAAACAGAATGCAAGGACTGAGTCTGCACATTATGCAATATGCATATAGCAATAATCTGAGAAATGATTCCTCAATCAATTTTTAAAACAGTATAGAGTAAAAATAGCTGCAGATTTGTTTTAGTTTTGTGACTACATACTTGAGCAGTTTATATTTCTTTTTGAAGACGCTTGAGGATGTGAAAATGATAGACACTAATGTAGTAGAGAAAATGCATGCAACACCATGTTTTCCAGTGTTTCTTATGTGGCAATATAAAATAATGATCCATGTTTTGCAACTATCATAATTCAAGAAATTTTTGAAGCAAAGGAAATTTCAACAAAACTTCTCAACTCAATTACCCTCAGTCAGATGGTTAAGTTAAGAAGATAGTTCAAACTGAAGAAAACTCAGAAAGAAACATAAAACATTCACTGAGCATTGCTGAAGTATAGAAATATCCTCTTGTAAGATGCAAGCCACTAGCTCACTACTGAAAAGTCACAGATTAAATAATAGCATGTCTACCTCTGACTACCTACTTCAGCATGAATACCTGAGTCCTGATAAAAGG
Organism: Protopterus annectens; assembly: GCF_019279795.1. NCBI lineage: Eukaryota > Metazoa > Chordata > Ceratodontiformes > Protopteridae > Protopterus > Protopterus annectens. The sequence goes on along the minus strand of NC_056734.1, from coordinate 697,406,696 downwards.
AGACAAAACCAATTTAAATAACATTACTATGATCAGACAGCAATTCATATATGCCCATTGCAAGAGGAAGACTGAGTGAGACTACTAAAAATTTCCACATGAAAAGTAGCCATGAGTGATTCTGGGATAGTGTAAGCAACTCAGAACTTTTGTTGTTCATAGTGTGGACAGAAAGTATCAGTGCAAGACAAATTGACTCATCATGAGTAGAGTAGTCTGGTCTTTTCTGATCTTGGGAATCACTGAGGAAACATTGTTGTTGTTGCTCTTGTGATGGCTGATTGGCTATTTTTGCTTGTTTATTGATTTTACTGTGCCTCTGTAAACTCGTTGCATTTACACAACACGGCTCATTTATACAGAGCTTACCAACCTTTGGCAACCGCACCATTGTGATTTGAGTATACCTGCTTTAATCCAGCTCCATCCAAGCTTGACAAGTATTCTACATTGCTGGATTGCACATTTTCTGGTTATTTAAAGTGCTGCTGTCATATTTATGCATTATTTACAGAGTTTCTTTATACCTTAAAGTGTTGTTGAATGTTACTGCATTAACTACTGGGTTTCTGCATTTCTGCATTTAAAATTGAAATATTTGCTGAGATTTTACAATGATGATTGCTGGGTTCTTGCACTTTTGTCTCCCTCGTTCAGAGATTTTACATTAGGAAAATTAGGTCAGCACTCTAATGGCAGTAGGAAATAGCCTGGTCTCTTCTGAGCTTGGGAATCGCAGGGGAGCCTCAGATTGTGTTGTTGTGATTGGCCAGGGGGCTGTTTTGCTTGTTTGTTGATTTTCTGTGCCTGTATAAGGTCTGCGCATTGTACAGTGGTGGTTAACAGTGCCATTATTGATGCAGGCACATAGAAAACAACTTTTCTCTAAAGAAAACAAACTCTGCTATTTCCTGAGTATGAAGTTGTGCGATGAGTACCTGGTTTGCACATAGAGGAGCTGCTCTGTGAGATTACACTAAGACTGTAGCTCTTAGTCAAACAGCACTCAAGCAAACCTGTTATAAACCCATGCATTATCCTGTTATTGTAGTTTGCTCTCACAGAATCATTGCTCCAACAGTCTTGTATTGAACATTATGGTTTCACTTAAACAGGACCAAAGTAAACCTATTCTAGAACCCCCTGGTACAATCCCCCCTTGAGATCAATGGAGTAAACATCTGAATTCATGGATAAGCAAAGTACCACACCATATCACTTTCTTCCTGTTTGTGCTGCCAGTTTCATGGAAATTTCTCATCCTGAGACAATCTTGTAATTGTCTCATGTTTACTGACAACCATCTAATTCTTAAACAATCAGATATGCTGAGTGACAGATGTAATTATAACATTGTCATTGGCGAAAAGTCTCTCACACAGAGTCAACAAAATTACCCAATATGTTGTCAGAAACACGTCACCAATATGTTGTCAGAAAGCATGCGTTACCACATTCTACCTACAATTCCCACTAAAGACCAAGTACACTGGCTCACATAGGCTGAGGGTCTAAGAAGTAATCTATCCAAACCTTGGAGGCCTCCTAGATGCAGTAATAACAATGGGGTTCCTCTGCAGTCTTACAGACATTCTACCAGTCCAACATCCACCATGACACACTTCATCTCAGTGTCACAACTTATAAGCATATGAGACAAACTTCCACACAAGTAATGTTTTGGTCATAGGTGATGCCATTGTGAAACACACAGATGTTTTACTCAACAAGTTGAACAAGGGAAGGTCATGGTTAGATGCTGTCAGGGGTCAGGATCTGCCAGATCAGGCACACACTCTGGTCACTGAACTACAAGTACCAATACAACTAGGTCATTGTACACATGAGTGTAAATGACCTGATGATATACCACTCTGGATTACAGACAGACATGACTGAGCTCACAGACTGTGTCCCAAGCTGATATGAATTTAGTACTGAGTAGCGATCTATCTTCTCGAGGCCGATGCCACAATATCAGCAGAAGACAACTGACTTAAAATTGGCTTAGTTTTTTTATGTCATTCAAAGGAGGAACAATATTTGTCAGCTTGGAAGGATATGGTTGACGGACCACACTGCTTCACCAAGGATGGTCTATATCTGTCCTGCTTAGGCTTTTGAATATTGGCTAAAACTTTGTCCACCCCATATTTCCTTTATAGGCAATACCAACTTGATAGATCTTTCAACATAGTAAAGCCAACCCAGGATAACCATCAATTTCCAGCTTCATAAACATCACTCTATCCGACACTCTTTTCAACTCCAAAACACTCTTAGTATACTGTTCCTTCATGATAACTCCTAAGCCATTTCTCCTCCCATCCACACCATGATAAAACAATTTGAACCAACCTCTGATACACCTAGCCTTACTCCCCTTCCACCTGGTCTCTTGCACACACAATATACCAACCTTCCTTCTGTCCATCATATAAAATGCATACTAACATAAATCCCATTATTCTAGCAATGTTCTAAGTTCATGAGAGCAATATTTATAATCTGTCCCTACTTATGTTGGGCTTTGTCCAGATTTCTTGCAGAGGTTGAGGTGTGTGAGAGAAAGTGAAATGCCCTATTTAGAGTAGGCAGGTGGAATTTATTTTCAAGTGTATTTTCAAGGAATTGTGAGCTTCAAGGGAAGAAAAGTTTAGTACTGCTCATGCTAAGTCTGCTTAAAATGTGCAACTGTTTTGTTTAGCATATGGTATCATTATTGTGGTATAGAATTTTAAAGCAGTGTTAGTAGTACATCAGGTAGCATACTTGCATCTTAATGCAGAGGGCTATAAGTTCTACTCCCACAGCATGTAGATTTGTATTTTAAGGGGGTGGAGTGCTGCAGTCCTGGCTATGTCCTCCTTTGGATGAGATGCCTAATAACTATGAACTTGTTTTTCAGTTTACCACCCATTCTGTATTGCAAATATACCAGTTTATCATTTTAATATAACATAGGCAATGTATTCTTTAAGGGCAGCAGGCATTGAATTTGTTGATGAAATGCTGAAATATAAAGTTGTTTTCTAGCAACAACCTCTTCAAGTTTCTGATATCTATAATGCGGAATTATTCAGATGACTTTTACTTCTGCAGAGATTGTGCATACTGACTGACATTGATGGATTGTAATGCCAAAAGTTTAAGTGGCCTTTTATGGTTGAAATGTTTTGAATTGGGCAGCTTGTCATTATTGGTTCATATGTTTTGTTTAATTGCTTGCTGGAAAAACATTCAAAACTATAAATTTAAAGCAGTCTAACTAGTGGTGCTGTATTATAGAAGGGATATAATTAAATTATTTTACAGTATAATTAATACAATCTGTATATATTATAATCATATGTATAAATATGTGCACTTCATATGCATGGCTACTCTTGCTTATCACAGTAACAGGAAGGATACTGTAATGGCTGTGTCAAGAAAAATGTTCTAAAGCTTTTAGTTAAGCATATAATGAAGTTGTTCACATCAGTGATAATGCAGACCCAGTTTCATATAACTAAGGGTCAACCACACAAAATCAGAAAACACCCAGAATTTCCCTTGTCCACTCAGTAAAACTAATCTTGAAAAAATAATTAATAATGTGCATATATTAGGGCTATTGGAATTATCTATAAAAAGATGAAGTGTTGATTTGCAACTATTTCAATGTTGGGATTATGAAGAAATGTTTGATTAAGCATTAATTAAAAGATATACATAATTTAGTGAATGCACACAGTTTAAGTTAAATACAGCTATAACGTGTCGTGCATTCAGAGCACAGAATGTCAGCTTTTATTTAAACATCAACTTGTGTTACTGAGATCTAATCTTGGAAGCCAAAGAACACTAGTTGTGTCTTTTGGCTTTTCCTGGTTAGGGGTCGCCACAGCGGAACTCCAGTCCGCTAATAATTGGTAGCTGATTTTTACTTGCCAAGTTACCAGCCCTGATGCACAACCTTCAATGAAGGTACGCCCATTTACGCATGTCTCCATGCAGAAAACGCTCTAGCTGAGAATCGAACCAGACAGCGTCTTACTGTGAGGCATCACCACCACCGCAGAAGCCAAAGAACACTAGTGTTATAAACTAATCTGTTTAAATCTGTATAATCTGAACAGGCTCATGGGACTCGGTTTATTGTCCTACATGAAAAAAACTGAGCTAATGAACACTATTCCCCAGTAGTTGTTTCTAAGTCACTTACAAATAAATAAATAAAACAAGGGGAAGTATGTTGAGGTAAAACAAATATCTTGTCTTTATGGTAGGTAAAAAGTAAAATTCTGTTAGTACCCAAATAAATAAAATGATTATTAGCAATGAATGAGAAATTATTCCAGTATAGAGAACTGAACAGCCAAGCCTTGTTGATCAGAATTCAAAAGGGCTGCCCGCTGAAAGTTCCCTCGAGTTAGTTGCAATGTACATGGGGTATGTAAAACAACTTATCACGGATTCCTAATTAAATCCAGATATCTGTAATCATTGTAGAAGCAAAGCATAAACAGTATGCACACTAAGAATTCTGACAGTGTTTATGGCAACTGGGGAGAAATAGCCAAGTAATGGGACCCTGTAATGGCTGCATGGGGGAGGGGCTGCATGAGTGGAGGGGGTGGGGCTATGTGGGTGGAGAGGCGGGGCTATGTGGGTGGAGGGGGTGGGGCTCTGGGTTTGCACCCCCCTGCAAAAAATCCTGCGGGCTCCCTTGACCGTATGATAAACATAGTAAAGTTGTTAAACATACAATTATGGCAAATTATATCTACCATTGCAGATGTATTTCCCTCCTTCCATCCCTCCTTTCTTTGCCTTTTTGAGATTCCTTCAGGGTCGAGGCGTTTGCTAGTCATCCTTAGTCTTACCCCTCTTTTGCAACTGAAGACATTTTTCTTCCCCAGGCTGATACTGTCTCTGGAGAGTTAATGATCCTGGTTGTGGCTCATTTTTTGAGCAATATTTTTTGTGCTGTAGTCTCAAACCTTGAATAAGGGCCATGTTCCAGAAGACTTGCTGTGTGAAGGTGACTTGCTTCAGTGTAAGGTCTATCACTAGAGCAGGATTACACTGAGGACCATATTCCAAAAAACATGGTCTCTGTGTAAGTGACATAATCTGGTGAATACACAGGAGTAAGTTAGTTAAACTGGTAACAAGTCTTTAGGAATCTGGTCCCTGTTGTAAGTCTGCTGTATAAATAGGCCTTACACAGAAGGTCACTTACACTTAAAGCAAGCCTTTTGGAATCTAGGCAGGCTTAACTGGATTAAGCCACTTACACTGAGAGCAAGCCTTTTGTAATCAGGCCCTAGGTGAAACCAAGGGAGGACTGATGATTAGATGGGAGTCCCTCTTGCACCACTGATGTACTGAAGTTCAGGTCGAAAGTTACTTTCCGGGCTAGAAGGAAGGGTGCAAAATTCTGGAAGTCAGGCTACATCTGGAGTTCTTCTGTGATAGAAGTCCCAAAACGTTGTTACTTCTGCAACAGTTCACATGCCCAGACATCTGTAATTATGGTTAAGATCCTGGCAGAACTGTAGTGTTTGTTCTTGGGTCGTAGTGGACCTCTTAGGAGACTATGTGAATCTTATGATAATAATGGTTAGTATTCTGATGCTACAGAATATTTTTTACATGCCCCCTCGTAAGCAAGTGGACGTTAACAGTGTATGCTCTAAATGAGCCATAATTATAGATGCTTGTCTTTAGTGGATTATTCTTATGGTTTCCTAAATGTTTTGTTTATTTTGTAATAAGGTCTTGAATAAAAAAAAAAAAGCATTGCCTGCAGATTTTGTATGCATTTCTTATTTTATTTTTAACCTGATCTGAGAAACTTTGGTAATAGAGTCAGGTCCGTAAAAATGATACTGTTTGACAAACAATTCATGCATTAAGTGTAACCTGTCTTTGAAGAGCACTTGCAGCTTAATCTAAACTGAAAAGCAAAAACACAAGACTGCCACCAAAGCTTTAGAACTCACTTGTCCTGCACAGAACAGATCCAGAATAAAAAGCAAAACACGAGGACTTTGAGCATAGGTTGGTACTAGGCTGCCAGCCCTAGGGCATATACAAGCCTAGCCAAAAAGGTACTCTGGCTTTTGCCAGCCAAGAAAATTATTTTCCTGTGCTCCTGTCGAGCAGAGCCACAGAGGTGATTCCCCGGGGTGAATTTCCTATTTCCCATCCAGTCATCAAGATTTTTCTTCAGTGCTAATAGGTTCATAGGTTCATACTAGGCTATCTGCCCAAGGGCATTTATAAGCCTAGACCAGAGTTTTGTGGCTTTCACCACCCCTTTAGTTTGGAGGATACTATGCCCATTATTTTGCTGTGCCTTTGTCAAGCAGTGACACTGAGATAATCCCCGGGGTATATCTGCGATCTCCCATCCATTGGTCAAGATTTCTCTTGAACAAAGCCAGTGAGGTGCTCTGCCTCACATGTACCGGGATTTTGTTCCACAGCATAGGGAGTCTCTGGGTGATGAATCTGTCCCTCCAGCACGTCCTATTGATAACCGTGTCAAGGTTTAAGTCTCCCGCCCTTGTAGTTCTGAGGGATCTAGATTTTTTGAGGTGAAGCATGTTCATCAATTCTGGGTTGGACATGGCCTTGTATGTCAGGCACAGGTCACCTCTGAGCAGACGGTAAGCGACTGAATAGAGCTGGAGTTCCTTCAGACGGGCAGCATAGGACATATTTTTGAGACCCTTTATCCTTTTGGTGAGGAACTTTTGGGGCCTTTCCAGTTGCTGCAGGTGTCGTGTCAGCTGCATTCCGAATGGGGCAGTGTACTCAATCATTGGTCTGATGAGTGATGAGTACAGGGGGACGATGACCTCCCTTGATCTAGATGTGAATCCCTTCATGATCAGGTGGGCCATGTAGAAGGTCTTCCTAACTACTTTGGCAACGTGAGTGTCAAACGAAAGGTTACTGTCAACCTGGGTCCTCAGATCCCTGATAACCTCTTCTGTGCTTAGTGGGTTGCCGCCTATATGGTAGCTAGGGGTAACCTTGTTTTTCCCGAAGGGTATGACTATGCATTTTTTGGCGTTTAACTTTAGGCCATGGCTCTGGCACCGGTTATCCGTTTCTATAAGACCCTTCTGAAGGATATCTGTGTCAGATGTGTTCTCAACTATGGCGCCCAGTTTGCAGTCATCTGCAAATTTTGTCAGCCATAATCCTCCTGTGTTTGCTTGTACTTCTGAAAAGTAGATGCCGAACAGGAGTGGGCCCAGGACTGAGCCCTGTGGGACACCACTTGTGACAGGCTTTGAGTCTGACATGGCGCCAGCAACTCTGACCCTGTGGGTTCTGTCACTTAGCCAGTTTGCAACCCATCTTGTGACGTATGGGTTTACATTTAAGCTGATGAGTTTTTCAATGATACCGGAGTGGGGTATTGTGTCGAAAGCCTTTGCCAGGTCAAGGTAGGCTGTGTGGACTGCCTTTCCCTCATCAATGGCCTTGGTGACTGTTTCGAAAAAGTCAACCAAGTTTAAAAGGCATGATCTGCCTTTGACAAAGCCAAACTGGGTTGGATCCAAAGTCTGCAAGTCCCCTATGTCTTTATTTATGAGTTCCATTATGATCCTCTCCATAGCTTTGCAGATCAGGCTTGTCAAGCTGATGGGACGGTAATTTCCAGGGTCGGCGGAGGCACCGCCTTTGTGAAGTGGGACCACAGTTGCCGTACGCCACTCCTTGGCACGTATCCTGAGGTGAGGCTAAGATTAAACAGCTGCCCTAACTGCGGGTTTAATTCCTCATTGAGTTTGTGGAGCACACAACCGGGGACACCATCTGGTCCCATGGATGCTGTGTTTTTTGCCTTGGAGAGAGCAGTTCTCACCTGAGCGTTAGAGATGTTTGGGGGGCTACAATCCTCTGGTATAGATATCTCACCTTTTTTTGGGGGGGGGGGTTTGCACTAAACCTGTTAGCCAGTATGTTGGCAATGTCTGTAGGTTCAGTAATTTTTTCATCATTTTGAACCAATTCTGAGCATATCTGGGAGTTTCCTCCCAGGTTTCTAACATAGCTAAAGAAGGCCTTATGATTGTCTTTTGAGTCCTTGGCGACTTTTCTCTCAAAATTTGCCTTGGATGATTTTATGAGAGATCTTAGTTTTTTACTTATAATGATCAAAGGTGTCTTCCCTTTTAAGGATTTTGCTCTGTCTTGTAGTAGCTTCCTCCTTTTGTTGTAGAGCTTGTTTATGGCTGGGGTCCACCAGACTGGACGCTTGCCTTTGGTACAAAGAGTCTTTGTTTTGTTTGGGATTGCCTGATCCATGCAGTCCTGTAGGTGCTGGTAGAAGGCATTTGTAAGTGATTCAGCGGCTTGAGTAATGGTTTCCGCAGGCTCGGGGGCCTTAAAAGAGACCACACCAGTCTTTAGAAGTGTGAAGTCAGCTTTTGAGAAGTTCTTCACTGTGGTCTTTTTTTATTTCAGGTAGGGGCGGGATGTGGACTTCCAGTGAGATTAGTTTATGGTCTGATCTCACCAGTGAGGGGTATACTTCCGGTGTTGAACATTGTGACCCAATGTTCGTGATGATGAGATCTAGTATGTTTTCTCCTCTTGTGGGGATGGTGACTAGTTGTTCCATGGCATTTGAGTTTATGAACTCTAGAAACCTTTGGGCTAGAGTGTTGGGGCTTGAGTAGTGATCCCAGTCTATATTCGGGTAGTTGAAGTCACCTAGTATGATACATTTATCCCCTCCAGTGTTTTCAGGAAAGCTATGTGAGGTTCCTGAGATTGAGAGGGTGGCCTTGTAACATGCTACAAATTGCAGAGCAGTCTTGCCTATGGTTAATTGCACCTGGATGGTCTCCGATGCATCGTGCGTTGCCACCAACCTTGTGGTGTGGGTGTCCTTGATGAATATAGACACCCCCCCTCCTTTCTTGGTGTTGTCCGGATTTTGGGGCCAGAACGCATGATATGAGGTAAAACCTGATAGTGCCGGGGTGCTCTCGGGAGCCTTGAACCAGGTTTCAGTCACAGCACAGACATCGATGTTCTCCATACTGAGAAGGGCCTCGAGTGCATGCATCTTGAGGTTGAGACTTCTGGCATTGAGCAGCATTACCCTTAGTTTTTTTTCTTTTTTGTGTTCTAGGGTGGTAGGTTTAGAATTTGAGCCTTGCCTAAAAAGGCACTATGGGGGTGGCAAGAGCCTTTGCCAATATCCGGAAGCCCAGGGGTGACAGGTGCAAGCCGTCCCTTGCGAAGCAGCATGGCTTGTCCAGCATGTCATCCCAGGCAGACAGACATTGGATCCCCTTTGAATGACACCAGAGTTTAAGCCAATTATTAAAGCTGACCATCTTGTCTCTGTATTGTGGCATTATTCTTGGTGAAGGTAGGATACTGCTCAAGGTCAGGGTCATACCTGCCTGGGCTACATAATCAGAGAGCTCCTCTGTGTCTCTTTTCATGTAGTCCAAGGAGGTACGTCTCAGGTCATTCACACCAGCGTGGACAATGACAGAGTCGTACTTGTACCTGCTGTTGAGAGACCGGAGTGCTTGCATTATGTGGCGGATTCTAGCACCCGACAGGCAGCTTACTGTGACCTTCTCCTTACTCAATCTGGTGAGCGGGACATCAGTGTGTCTGACTATGGAGTCACCAATGACGAGTGTGTCTGGCATTGTGTTTGGCCTTAAGGGCTGTGACTGTTTGGCACACTGACTATGTGGTCTATGTGTTGCATGTGTTGTGTCCTGAGGTGGCAGTTGTTTGGGTGTCTGCTTTGGTGGCCTCTGCTGTTTTGGTAGATTTTTGATCAGAGCCTCCGAGTATGTCTTTGTGTATTTGTGTATGATTTGAAGTTGTGATAGTACTATGTGAGACTGGGTTTGTGGTGTGTGTGGTTACCTTCTCCTCCTGTCTGGTTTTGCCAGTCCTTTGTTGAGAGAGCTCAGCCTCCAGTTTGGCTATATAGTTGCATCTCTCGCATGTATTTGTGTTTTGTGGGAGAAGGAGAGGGTTGTCCGTGTACATGAGACAATTGTAATATTGCCTCAATATTCCCAGATTCAACAGCTGAGCAGGAGAGGACACTAGCAACTGATCCCTCGACATGCTAGAAGGAATAGACAAGGACTTGAAAAAGACTCCAGGGGATGTTGAGGAGCTTTGTTTGATATAGATAGGTAATTTGTTCCAGAGTATAGGAAGTCTCTGGGACAGGAATCTATCCCTCCAGCATGTTCTTTTTATTGTGGTGATAAGGTTTAGGTCCCTAGAGCGTGTAGCTTGGAGGGAGTGGGATTTCTTTAAGTGGAACATGTCCAGCAGCTCTGGGTTAGACGTAACTTTGTATGTTAGGTAGAGATCGCCTCTGAGTAGGCGATATGCGACTGAGTAAAGCTGGAGTTTTTTGAGACAGTCTGCGTAGGGCATCTGTTTGAGACCAGTAATCCTCTTTGTGAGGTATTTCTGCGGCCTTTCCAGTTGTAGATCTCTTGTGAGGTATATGATCTAATGTCTATTGTTTTAGAAAACAATTTTATATACTATGAAGGAGAGATCTTTAAACAGACTAGTGGCGTAGCGATGGGGGCAGCTTGTGCCCCCATATACGCCAATTTGGTCATGTTAGATTGGGAGGAGAACTGTGTATTCAAAAGTGAATATGTGAGGTACATTAAATACTATTCACGTTTTCTTGATGACATATACATCATATGGGAAGGAAGTAAGGAAACGTTTGATGTTTTTTTATTATATATAAACCAGAGTAGTACTTTTTTGAAATTTACATCCAACAGTAACGATTCTGGAGTACCATACTTAGACACCATGGTGACAAGGACGGAAGATATATTCCACTCTAAAATCCATAGGAAGGACACTTTCACTAATTCTTATTTAGATTATGAAAGTTGTCATCCAACAAAAACTAAGATAAATATATTTAAAGGCCAATGTATTAGAGCCATGAGAATGACCACGTCCCCTGAAGAGGTTATGCATGAAATACAGTTTATTACCTAGTTATTTATTGACAGGGGTTACAGTGTGAGTATGATGAAGAAAATGAGTACAGAGCTAATGCAAAGATGGGGTACTAATATATTCCCATTATTAGGAACTAAATACAAAAAAATAAGTACTAATATAGACGAACAAGAAAAAAGGTCCAATAATAGTTTAGGTAGAGCTTGTATAGTGGAATACAGCCCTTACAGTAATAAAATGAAGTATATTGTAAGTAAATATTGGCACATTTTATTAACTAACGATGAGATGATAGAGATTTTGGGTCCCAAACCGACTTTTGTGTATAAAATGGCATCAAATTTAAAAAGTTTATTGGAAAAAGGTAAACGTGAAGAGAGGGTTACCAGTAGAAATAAAAATATATGTACTAAGAAATGTGGTTGTTGCAACCAGTGCAGCTTCATAATAGAAGATACAGAGCTAAAGCTGATGAATTACAATAGAACCAAAATTTTCTTTAAAAAGGGAAACTGCAATAGTAGATTTTTAGTATATATGGCCAAATGTACTATGTGCCCATCATACTACATAGGTAAAACGGAACAGAAGTTTAGGAAGAGAATATATGCACACTTATATTGCATTAAGAGAAAAGATGAGAAAAATGCTTTGGCAAAGCATACTAACAACAAAGGAAATGAACATCAATTTAGATTTGGCATTTTGGAGGTAGTTACACCAAACCCTAGGGGGGGTGGGGTAACACTAAAAGTCTACTGGCCTTTAGGGAAAGCTATTGGCAAATTTTAACTGATGCTACCACCCCTCCGGGTTTGAATGAGAACATTTCTATGAAAAGCATTTTGGAATATTTGTAATGTTTTATACAATATTGTTATATTTTCACAACATTAAGTTAAATAGGTTTTAAGCTTTTTAAGTCTTTTGTATAACTTGTGTGCACAGAGTAATGACATGCTTATGAGCACATAAAATACTGTTTTTTAGAGTTAGAGGATTTGTGTGTATATGGCTTTAATTGTGAATAGTACTAAGTTTTGGCGCCAAATTTAAAATATTTAAGCTATTGACTCCATCTATGTGATGTTCTGATGAAGCCTACGTTTTCAGTAGGTGAAAGCGCTTAACCTAGTAACGTGTTTTGTGCAATAAAAGTTTGTTTATTTTAAGTACTTGGTTTCGTTATTCCTTGATTCCAAGGAAGTTACCACAGTATTTTACGCACCACTGGCGTTTTGCAGCAGGTTCTTTCACGCCACTCATTTTGGTTACCAAAAGGGGTGTTGTACTCTAATCGGTCTAATGAGCAACGAGTAAAGGGGAACAATGCCCTCGTTTTTTCCTGGATGAAAAGCCTTTTGTGATGAGGTGTGCCATGTAGAAGGATTTCCTGACTGTTGTGGCAATGTGATTATCAAAGGAGAGACTACTGTCCACCTGTGTCCCAAGGTCTCATCACACTTTCAATGTTAAGCAGACTACCACCTATGTGGTTAGCTCATGGGTACAGAGTTTTTACCAAAGGGGATGACGGTGCATTTTTTGGCATTGAGCTTGAGGCCATGGCTTTGACAACAGGCATCTGTCTCAGAGAGGCCCTTTTGTAGGATGTCCACATCGTTGGGAGTTTCAATTATGGCTCCTAGTTTGCAATCATCCGCAAACTTCATTAGCCAAAGACCTTCTGTTTTAGCCTGCGCTTCAGAAAAGTAGATACCAAACAGGAGAGGACCCAGGACCGATCCCTGTGGTACTCCACTTGTCACTGGTCTGAAGTCAGATTTGAAGTCTGCTACTTTCACAGTGTGGGTTCTGTCAGTGAGCCAGTTGGCAACCCATCTTGTGGCATAGGGATTTACACCTAGTTTAGTGAGTTTATCTATAATTCCAGAGTAGGGGATGGTGTCAAAAGCCTTGGCGAGATCTGGATGGGCTGTGTTAACCACCCTCGTCTACAGCTGTGGTGACTGCTTCAAAGAAGTCAGTCAGGTTTAGGAGACATGGTCTGCCTTTTACAAACCCAAACTGGGTGGGGTCCAGAGTTTCGAGATTACCAATGTCTTTGTAAGTTCCATGATGATACATTCCATGGCCTTGCAGACCAGGCTCGTTAGGCTAATGGGGCGGTAGTTCCCGGGGTTTGTGGTGGCTCCCCCTTTCTGGAGTGGGATAACAGTCGCTGTGCGTTATTCAGTGGGCACAAATGAGTTGAGGCTATGATTGAACATGGTACTTGGGTGGGGTGCCAGTTCATTCTGTAGTTCATGTAGAACGTAGCCTGGGATGTTGTCAGGTCCCATGGATGCTGTGTTCTTGGCTTTGGAGAGTTAGGTTTTTACCTGTGCATCCATGATTACAGGAACTTTGCATTCTTCCGGTATAGAGATGGGCCCTTTAAGGGGTGAGGGGGGGGGTATTAGTTAAGGGGTGAGGGGGGGGGGGAGTATTAGTACTGAACCTATCTGCCAGGATGTTGGCAATATCAGTTGGTTCCGTCTCTTTAGTTCCATTGTGCTATAACTCAGAGCAGATCTGAGTGCTGCCATTGAGATTCTTGATATAGCTGTAGAATGCTTTGTGGTTGTCTTTAGAATCAGTGGCGATTTTGTTTTTATAACTAGCTTTGGAGGATTTTATGAGGGGATCTCAGCTTCTTACTGAGGCTGACCAGGGAGTTCTTCCAGTCATGGGATTTTACTCTTTTTTGCAACAGTTTCTTTCTTCTGTTGTAGAGTGGTTTATGACGGGTACCACCAGATTGGCTTTCTTTTTTTGGAGGATAGCATCTTGGTTCTGTTAGGGATAAGCATGATCCATGCATTCGTGTAAGTGCTTATAAAGTGCATTTGTGTAGGATTCAACAGTCATACCTCTATTGTCCATCTGCATGGGTGTTGGAAAGTTTGCCATTTCTTTCTTGAGTAGTGTAAAATTGGCTTTGGAGAATTTTTTTACGGTGGTTTCCCTAATGGGGGTGGGGGGGGGATGTGGATGTCTAGGCTGATTAGCTTGTGGTTGGATCTGACCACTGAGGAATTGACCTCTGGTGTGGAACACCGGTCACCCATGTTGGTAATGACCAGGTCTAGGATATTGCTGCCCCTGTTGAGGGTGTGGATAAGTTGATCCAAGGCATTGGAATTTCTGAATTCCAGAAAATATTGAGCAAAAGAGTTGGTACATGAGTAGGTTTCCCAGTTAATGGTGAGGTAGTTGAAATCGCCCATTATTAGGGTGTTGGGATTGTACCCCAATATTTTCCAGTGCATCAAGAAATGGAGTGGGAATCCTGGGGCATGGTGGGGGAATCTGTAGCAAGTTACAATTTGGATTGCGGTCTTGCCCAGAGTTAGTTACACTTGGATAATCTCAGATGCATTATGCTGAGCAACTAGCCTGGAGGCGTGGATATACTTAACATCCCTGTCATCCTCTTAGAGCAACAAATCTAGACAAAACCTAAAGTGATGGGGGGACAAATAAGGACAGATTTTAAATATTGGTCTTACAGACTTAGAAAGTTGATAGAATAACAGGTTTTGCATTAGCATGAATTTTCTGAAGGATGTGGAGTCTTAAACTCAAATGTTTGTCATTATTTAATGACTTCAATCCTCAGCTGTTTGCCAGAAAAGTACAGATTTTAGGAGGAGCACACCAAAAATATGAGGCAAAAATCTGGACATTCTGCGAAAATGTGTACAGTTGAGAGCTATGATCCTTAATGAATATGGACACACCTCCACATTGTGTTTCTGTCCAGGTTAGGTGGCCGAAAGGTGTGGTATGAATTATAGCCTGGTAATGCAGAGGTGCTCTCTTGAGCCTTGAACCAGGTCTGTCACTGCACAGATGTCGATGTTCTCCATTTTAAAGAGTGCCTCGAGTGAATGCATTTTGAGGTTTAGACTTCTAGCATTGAGTAGCATTGCCGTCAGATTTTGCTTGCTTGTACCTGTTTATGGTGGTGAATTTATTTGAACCTTCCCTAAAAAAGGCACTATAGGGGTGGCAAGAGCCTTAGCCAGTGTCCGGAATCCCAAGGGCGACAGGTGCAGGCCATCTGTGGCAAAGAATCTTGGTCTGTCGATCATGCCATCCCAGGCAGATAGATACTGGAGCCCCTTAGAATGACACCAGAAGCTTAGCCAATTGTTGAAGCCAATAATTTTGTCCTTGTACTGTGGTTCATTCTGGGTGATGGCAAGATGCTATTAAGGGCTAGGGTCATACCTACCTGGGTCACAAGATCGGAGAACTCCTGGTCTCTTTTCATGTAATCCAGGGAGGTACGTCTCAGGTCATTCACACCAACATGGACAATGATAGAGTCATATTTGTACTTGTGGAGTGACCTGAGTACGTGCGTTTATGTGGTGGAGCCTGGCACCTGACAGGCAGCTGACAGTAACTTTCTCATTGTTTAGCCTGGTGAGTGGAACATCAGTGTGCATGACTATAGCGTCACCTATGACTAGAGTGTTGGGTACATTGTTGTTGTGCCTTATGGGCAGTGGTTGAGTGGCACACTGAGTTTGTGGGCTGTGTCTCATTTGGGTTGTGTTGAGGGTGGCGGTTGCATGCCTTTCTGCTTTTGAGGTTAAGAGCCTCTGCGAATGTAGGTGTGTGTGTTGTGTTGCTGTGTGTGTGTGTGTTTTGGTGGTGTAGGTTTTGAGGGACTATGTGATGAGCGTGGTGTGGTGCAAGTGTTTACCTTCTCCTCTAGACTGTCTAGTCCAGTCTTAGGTGAAGAGAGCTTTGCTTCCAGTTTGGCTATATAAGTGCATCTCTCGCAGGTTGTAGTGTTGGGTGGTAGGAGGAGAGGGTTGTCTCTGTACATGAGGCAATTGCTGCATTGCCCCAAGATGCCCAGATTCATCAGGTAGATAGGTGAAAACACCGGGAGCAGACCCTTAGACATGCCTGGATAGGTGCTTATTAAGTACGGTAGGAGGAGAGGGTTGTCTCTCTACATGAGGCAATTGCTGCATTGCCCCAAGATGCCCAGATTCATCAGGTAGATAGGTGAAAACACCGGGAGCAGACCCTTAGACATGCCTGGATAGGTGCTTATTAAGTACTAAAAACTGTTTTCCTCTAGACAAATGAGGAAAGTTGAGTGCTGTAGTAATTTGTAGCTTATTTAGTGCTTACAATGATTTCTGAACAAGTGCTGAGCTTAAAGAAACAGATTTGAGTGCTAAAACTAAAAAACTGGCTAGTTCTGAAGAGCACACTTTATGGCACCAGGAATACTTTAACCCTAGCTAAACGGCAATGCATAAATTGTATTTTTTTTTTATATATAACAGTAGCAAATGAGCAAACTGATTTAAACAAATTAACCAATACAAAGCTAAATGCTAAAAGCAGTCTCCAAATCCTGGTGTTTTGCTTTTTATTCTAAACTAAGTTGAACTGTGTTGTGATGTTCTTCATGTTTCACTGTTGCAGTCATTACATTTGGGTTATCTGCTTGCAGGTAGCCCTCAGTCGGACTGATTAACAAAGTCTTGGGTCCTGCATCGGTTGCTGTCCCTTCTTCCATGACGTCAGGTCGTCAGGGGTATAAAACATGCAGCCGACACCATTACATCAGTCTTTCTTGCCGTGCAGTGCCCGAAGCAGAAGCAGTTTGCAAGTGCTGGTTGTCAGACTCTTGAAATTTTTCTTTTCGAGTGTCAGAACCGAAGTCTTCAACTAAAGCTAAGTAAACTTTTTCTTGCTCCTTACCAATGTCAGTAAAAGTTAATTGCATTACTTGTAGAAAGCAAATGCCTCATAAAGATTTTCATTCGTACTGTATTCCTTGCCTATACCCTGACCACAACATACCTTGCTGTCGGTTTTGTGCTTTATTTAATCAGTGCACTATCCATTGTCTGTATATTTTCGCCTCTAAATATTTTAGTTCTCTGTTTAATTATCCAGAAATGTCGTCGGTTAGCCATCCGACTATCGGGATTCCAAAAAAACGCAAAGACAGTCTGTCAAGGTCCAAAACTGCCAACGAAGCTTTTCCTAAGCCAGTCGCCAGTTCGCCGGTACTCTGTGAGGTGCTTTTGCATCCCTGATGCCTGCTACTTCTGATTCGCAGGCCTCTACTGAGACCCATTCGGAGTCCGGTATGCCGCGAGATGCTTCAACTATGGAACCCGCGGATGTCTCTACCTTGGATGGATCCAGAGCCGCTGTGCAGGCATCTGCTTCTGAGGGTGTATTCAGGCCTACGGACTTGCATATTAAACAGACGCCTCCTTCTTTACTTGGGCCTAAATGTCAATCTATGCCTAAAAGTCCGAGCCCAGGCCACATGCTCAGGCCTTTATGCCTAAAAAACAAATGATAAGAATGGCTGAAGATCTAATAACTCTAATCAGGGGTAGCCAACCCCCCCCTTCTAAGAGGCCTAGGACTGAAGCTGATCAGGATTCTGTTTCTGATTTTTCTGATTCAAAAAAGAGGCTTAGGGATTTCCTTCTCCTACCTCAGCATAGCCTTTAGCTATTCCTCCTGTACAAGACATTGTTGATGATGCTTTTTCGGAATCTAGTTTGGCCCCTGATTCCTTGCCTCCTGCTCCCAGAAAACCTGACCGGTGCTACAGGGTCCCCGAGTCCCACAAGTTCCTTTTTAAAAGTCCTATTGCAGATCCAGAGACCATTTCACAGGGACCCAAGGGCATTAAGGCTTCTACTGCTAAAAATCCTACCCCTTCTGATAGAAACTCCAGGGCACTGGATAGATGGGGTAAAGAAGGTTTACACTTATGCAACCTTGGCCATTAGGGCTTTAAACTGCCAGTTTCATATGTTAAAGTTATCAGCAACATGTTATTGGACTGCTTAAACAGAAAATGTTGATTCCTGACTGTGTGGAAAATAAAGAATTACAGGATTTAATGCATTCTGTAACAAGTTGGAAAACATACTTTGCAATGTGGTTTTGATTCATTAGAGGCCTCTTGCAGAGCTGCTGTTACTGGGCTGTGCTCAGAAGGCATGCTTGGCTTAAGGAGCAGTCTTTGCCTGATCATGTTAAAGCTAAATTGTTGGATGCTCCTTTAAATCACGACCGCCTGTTTGGCAACAAGGCTGAGGAAGTTCTTAAAAAGATGGAAGATAAAGCTAAATCTATGCAAACTGTTAGACTTTTTACAAGTTCAGCCTTCTAGATTTAGTAGGCACTGGCCCTCTAAGAATTGGTCCTTTCCAGCCCCTTCCAGGTCTTCTCAAGCCAAACCCAGGCGCAGCAAAAAACCCAGGTTTCAGTCCCAGGGGACACACAGAACTAAGCAGTGGGGGGCATCCACTTCCAAATTTGGGAATAATAGGACTCCCCCTATGGTAAACTGTCTCAATGACTTCCTTTTAAAATTTCCAAGCACTTATCAACTGACTGCCCCTTTTGGGGGAAAGATTGCTCTTCGTGCATAAAATTGGGAACTCATTACCCAGGACAAATGGGTTATAAATATAGTGTCCCAGGATACAGATTTCACTTCCACATGTTGCCAACGTCAAGCAGGTGGACGGACCTACCCCCAAATCAGTGGGCAGAGGCCCAAAACAAGTACTTTCTCTCTTAAGCATGGGGGCTATTCAACTGGTACCAGAAGAGGAAAAGGGACAAGGTTTATACTAGAGACATTTGCTGGTACCCAGAAAAGACAGTTCATGGCATCCTATCCTGGACCTGTCTAAACACATTTTTGGAGATTCCAAAATTCACGATGCTGACTCTTCACCAATTACTTCCTATGCTAGGCAAAGATGCCTGGTTGGCAACACTAGATTTAAAAGAAGCATACCTGCACATCCCAATCAGGGAATTGTGCAGAAGATACTTACGCTTCAAAGCAGGCTACACGCACCTTCAGTTCTCTGCACTGCCCTTTGGCTTATCTACTGCTCCCAGGGTATTCACAAAGTACCTAGCTCCAGTTATTGCATTTTGCAGGCAAAGAAATATTCAAATATACCCATATCTGGCCAATTGTCTAATTCAGGCAGAAAGCCAGGACATACTTTTGAATCATCTGGCCTTTGTACAAAGGGTTCTAACTTGTCTGGGGTACACCATAAACAAAAAGAAATCACACCTGGTACCCTGTCAAATTATATTCCTGGGAGCAAGCTTGAATACAACTTCCCAGATGGCTTACCTCACACCAAAGAAACAAATTCATTTGACACCCTACTTCAAACAAGTGGCCACAAAAACCCTGCTATCTGCAAGACGAATACTGCAAGCCTTGAGGTTCATGGCCTCCTGCATTCTTCTATTTCCATATGCAAGACTGCATATGAGGAAACTACAGTGGCATCTAAAAAGCCTATGGTGTCAACATTCTCAAGACCTAGAAATAATGATTCCTATCATACCTTGCCTACGCTTAAGAGTTCCTTTGGTGGGCAGAGGCCTGCCACCAAAACAATGGACTACCTTTCACACCACCCCCTGCCACCCAAACCCTAACAGACACATCAGACTATGCATGGGGGGGTACACCTAGCAGGGAAGTGCATTCAGGGCAAATGGAACCCAAGTCAAATGCACCTGCTTATCAATCAAAAAGAAATGTTAGCTGTACAGAATGCTCTGACAGCCTTCAAGGACTACATTCTTCCAGGACAACTAATAGTAAAGACGGACAACACCACTGTTATGTGGTACATAAGCAGGGGGGGGTACACATTCTTACCCCCTCTGCAGACTAGCCATGGCATTGTGGAACACTGCCTTGAGCTACCAAGTGCACCGACAAGCTCAATTCCTGCCAGGAAAATTTAAATACACTGGCAGACGGACTAAGCAGAAAACTCATGGGCCACACGAGTGGAAACAGGAACCAAGGATTTTCAACATGTTGACAAGCAAATGGGGGAGCCCAGGTATAGACCTGTTTGCCTCTCCCCAGAACTACCAGTTGGACAAATTTTGCACAAGGACTCCCCACAAGCAAGCCTGGAAAGTGGATGCTCTGTCCTTCAGCTGGAAAAACCTATCAGTCTGTGCTTTCCCCCCTCTGCCTCTTCTCTCCAAAGTACTACTAAAAATCAAACAAGACAAACCAATGATGATTTTGATTGCTCCAGACTAGCCGCACCAACACTGGTACCCCCTCCTGCACAGTGTGACACAGTTATCTCCATGACACCTGCCTCAGACTCCTTCCCTGCTGTCTCAGCTGGAGAACCAGATTCTGCACCCTCAGCTTCTAACACTGAACCTTGCAGCCTGGCTAATAATCTCTCCTTTACCATCCCTCAGCAAACCTGTGATGGATATTTTGGATGCAAGGAGGCCTAGTACTAGAAAATCTTATGCTGAAAAATAGAAGAGATTCTGTGCCTGGAACCAGTCTCAAGGGATGAGCACAGCAGCGTCCAATTTACATCAGATTTTACAATACTTAACTGAGATGCTTCACAAGGGCCTGTCTTTTTTCTCCATTAAAATCCACTCCTCAGCCATTTCAGCTCATTATAACACAGAACCTCCCCTCTTCTCTTATCCACTGCTTAAGCAGTTCCTCAAAGGGGCCAAAAATTGCCTGGAGAGCTCCAACCCCAGCCTGGGACCTTAACTTTGTCTTGGAGAAACTCACTCTACCTCCTTTCAAGCCAGCTGCTACTGCAGACTTAAAATTTCTTTCTTGGAAAACAGCTTTCCTTTTAGCAATCACTTCAGCTAGAAGGGTATCTAATGAATTACAGGCCCTTATGGCAGTGTGGTGCCTTTCATCATCTTTCATGCGGACAGGGTATCCCTCAGAACCAATCCATCCTTCATGCCCAAGGTGGTATTCTGTGTGGCTCTTAATCAGTCCATTCATTTGCCAACCTTCTTTCCCAATCCACAGACTAAAGGGGAATCAATACTGCATTCCTTAGATGTGCACAGACAACTTAGATTCTACTTGGACAGGACTAAACCTCAAAGAAAATCTTAACAACTGCTGGTGGCATTTGTTGCAGGGGCAGAAGGGAAGGCTATTTCAAAGCAAACCATTTCTAAATAGATAAGCCATTGAATTCATTTCTGCTATAAGCACCATGGAAAACCTATCCCTCATGGAATCCGACCTCACTCCACCAGGGCTGTATCTACCTCTACATCCTTTCTCAGAGGTGTCCCTACCAGGGACATCCTAGAAGCTGTTACCTGGAGTTCTGTACATACTTTCACCAAGCATTATCATTTGCCAATTTTCTCTAAATCCAGAGCTGGCTTTGCCACTGTAGTCTTGCAGGGCCTTATAGCTGGCCCTAATGCTGTCTAAATTCCTCCTCCCAATTATAGCTTTAAGAATCTACCCAAATGTAATGACTGTAACAGTGAAACATGAAGAACATAGTACAGTTGTGTACACTTACCATAAATGTAGATGTTTGAGTGTATTCACTGTTGCACTCTTGGTTACCCTCCCTCCAGCCCCCTAACTTCTTTTGACTATACCTTTACTTTCCTTTACTCTGCTTAAAAGCCTTTTTGCTGTATTTACTTTTTTGTTTGAGGTATATCTTTGTACTTTTATATTTAATTGCTTCCCATTAGGGGGGCACCTGACATCTGGGGCAAGAAAAACAGATGTAATGGCGTTGGCTGCATGTTTTATACCCCTGACGACCTGACGTCCTGGAAGAAGGGACAGCAACTGACGCAGGTCCCAAGACTTTGTTAATCAGGCCGACTGAGGGCTACCTGCAAGCAGTTAACCCAAATGTAATGACTGCAACAGTGAATACACTTGAACATATACATTTATGGCAAGTGTACACAACTGTACTTTACTTTAAACTTATTGGTTGAATGTATGTTGGCAAGAATAAAAAAAAAAAGACTATTTTAATTAACTTTCTCTAGGTGGTGGTCAGTTTCAGAAACCAGTAAATTGGGTCACCAGAAAAATGAGAGACACATAGAGCCACTGTAGAGTTTCTGCTATGGTTGCCTGTAAACAAATTCATGTTTTCTGCTTTTCTTACTGTATTGTAATTCACTGTCAATATTTTAGAAAATAGTCTCGCCCAATGGTCGTCGTCTTTGAAATTTCATTTAGGATGTGTTTATCTCTGACATTTAATTGCCAGTCAGCTGCATACATATGAAAGAACCCTCTTCAGAGCTCAAGTAACCATTAACCTTATTATCCACGCTTTAGCAAATAGGGCATGTCTACCTTTTAATGCAGAATGTAACATGCACCCGTTAACTCCTTTTATGATTTTAATAATGTTTTCTGTCTTATTTTTCAGTCTCTTTAGTAGCCGTAGTGATGTTGTACTTTGTGGACCTGATGAGAGGTAATGTTTAATGTATTTTTCTACAGAATACAGATCACTTGATAGACTAGCAAGTAGCATTTACACCATGTATTTTGTTTGCACGGTAGGTGGAGACCTTAATTTATCTGCACGGCAGAGAAGTGAACTGGAGAAGCGTGCTGTAGCTGAGTAAGTATTTCAAAATAGTATGGCTTCTGACAAAACTCAGTTTTTCATATGAGAGACAGTATCATTTTTCCCTTGGCATTATTATAACTGGTATAGTTGGTGAAACTGACTTAACAGGATTTACAGTAGTTTGCCCTCTTTGCAGCATTTTAAAAAATATATTTTTTGCCTTTTAATTGACACTTATTTTCTGTAGTTGAGCTGCAGAAGTTATAATGCAGTGTAAGCTGAAAACAACAAAGTAACAATGTTGTGGCTTTAAGCTCTTGTAGTGAACTTCTGTCATAAAGCAGGGAAGCTACTGATTATAATTGCTGTATTTAAACAACAACATTTTGTTTGAATTTTATGAAAGTTAGCTCCTCGTGGTCCCCTGCAGAGTTCCTAAGGCAGCAGAGAGCAGAAAAAGTGACTTTCTTGATTATAAGTATTTTTTAGCATTTTTTATTGCTTTTTTCGATCTTTTGTGCTTTTCGACCACTGTTTGTGCTTATATTACTGTTATATTACCTGTTTTTCCTGTTTTTCTGTGCTTAAATTGTTGATTGCACTTCTTGGCTAAAGTTTTGCTTAAAAGTTAACAAACAGGCTAATACACTCAAGTGTACTAGCCTTTGATAGCAATTTAGTCGAATAACAAAGCATTTACTGTATCTTCTGTCTGTGTGTGCAAAAAAAACTAAAAAAAAACAAAAAAATACTTCTGCTTTCCTAGCTAGTTGTTCCAGTGACCAGATTTGCTGATCCCTGGGCTTTGTATTTGGTTCCTGTGTTCCTCCATGTTCTTGTGTGGCCAGAGGGAAGTTTCTTTACTCACCAGTGAGAGTGGGGAGTACTGAGCTGCCTGTTTGTCCTCAGAGGAGTGGTTAGAGACAGCAACTAGTAATTAATTGGCCATTTTGGGTCATTTCCTGTTTTTTCCAGCCCCCTGCTATAAAGCGCGAGTTTTAGCGCGGAGTTGCCACAGGAGCACACAAGAGCAGCGGCAGTTAATCAAGGTTAAACTATTTGGGCTACCTAAAGTCCACTCTTCAAATTTTCCCTTAAAACAGCCTTCCTTGAACTGTACTACTGATCTAACCAGCGTATCCTATAACTAAAAAGTTCATCTCTACTTGATTCCCAAGTAGACTAGTCTCTACCTGTAAAGCCTAGCACTTGCTCCTACAGTACTTTTCATCTTGATATAGCACTTTTATTATAGATAGTACCCCACCAGCCTAAAACCCCTTTCTCGATCACCCACATCCCCCGGAGTCTTTTTAAGTTTTTTTGTCTATTCCTTCTAGCATGTCGAGGGATCAGTTGCTAGTGTCCTCTCCTGCTCAGCTGGTGAACCTGGGAATATTGAGGCAATGTTACAATTGCCTCATGTACACACACAACCCTCTCCTTCTCCCACAAAACACAAATACATGCGAGAGATGCAACTATACACCCAAACTGGAGGCTGAGCTCTCTCAACATAGGACTGGCAAGACCAGACAGGAGGAGAAGGTAACCACACACACCACATACCCAGTCTCACATAGTACTATCACAACTTCAAATTATACACATAAACACACAAAGACATACTCGGAGGCTCTGATCAAAAATCTACCAAAACAGCAGAGGCTACCAAAGCAGACACCCAAACAACTACCACCTCAGGACACAACACATGCAACACATAGACCACACAGTCAGTGTGCCAAACGGTCACAGCCCTTAAGGCCAAACACGATGCCAGACACACTCGTCATTGGTGACTCCATAGTCAGACACACTGACGTCCCGCTCACCAGATTGAGTAAGGAGAAGGTCACAGTAAGCTGCCTGTCGGGGGCTAGAATCTGCCACATAACGCAAGCACTCAGGTCTCTCAACAGCAGGTACAAGTATGACTCAGTCATTGTCCACGCTGGTGTAAACGACCTGAGACGTACCTCCTTGGACTACATGAAAAGAGACATTGAGGAGCTCTCTGATTATGTAGCCCAGGCAGGTATGACCCTGACCTTGAGCAGTATCCTACTTTCACCAAGAATGGTGCCACAATACAGAGATAAGATGATCAGCTTTAATAATTGGCTTAAACTCTGGTGTCATTCAAAGGGGATCCAATGTCTGTCTGCCTGGGATGACATGCTGGACAAGCCACGCTGCTTCGCAAGGGACGGCTTGCACCTGTCACCCCTGGGCTTCCGGATATTGGCAAAGGCTCTTGCCACCCCATAGTGCCTTTTTTAGGCAAGGCTCAAATTCTAAACCTACCACCCTAGAACACAAAAAAGGAAAAAAACTAAGGGTAATGCTGCTCAATGCCAGAAGTCTCAACCTCAAGATGCACGCACTCAAGGCCCTTCTCAGTATGGAGAACATTGATGTCTGTGCTGTGACTGAAACCTGGTTCAAGGCTCCTGAGAGCACCCCAGCACTATCAGGTTTTACCTCATATCATGCGGTCCGGCCCCAAAATCCGGACAACACCAAGAAAGGAGGGGGGGGGGGTGTCCATATTCATCAAGGACACCCACACCTCAAGGTTGGTGGCAACGCACGATGCATCGGAGACCATCCAGGTGCAATTAACCATAGGCAAGACTGCTCTGCAATTTGTAGCATGTTACAGGCCACCCTCTCAAACTCAGGAACCTCATATAGCTTTCCTGAAAACACTGGAGGGGATAAATGTATCTCCAAACACCATCATACTAGGTGACTTCAACTACCCTAATATAGACTGGGATCACTACTCAAGCCCAAACACTCTAGCCCAAAGGTTCCTGGAGTTCATAAACTCAAATGCCATGGAACAACTAGTCACCATCCCCACAAGAGGTGAAAACATACTTGATCTCATCATCACGAACATGGAATCACAATGTTCAACACCGGAAGTATACCCCTCACTGGTGAGATCAGATCATAAACTAATCTTACTGGAGGTCCTCATCCCGCCCCCACCTGAGATAAAAAAGACCACAGTGAAGAACATCTCAAAAGCTGACTTCACACTTCTCAAGACTAGTGTGGTCTCTTTTAAGGCCCCCGAGCCGGCGGTAAACATTACTCAAGCCGCTGAATCACTTACAAATGCCTTCTACCAGCACCTACAAGACTGCATGGATCAGGCAATCCCAAACAAAACAAAGACTCTTTGTACCAAAGGCAAGCGTCCAGTCTGGTGGACCCCAGCCATAAACAAGCTCTACAACAAAAGGAGGAAGCTACTACAAGATAGAGCAAAATCCTTAAAAGGTAAGACACCTTTGATCATTATAAGTAAAAACTAAGAGCTCTCATAAAATCATCTAAGGCAAATTTTGAGAGAAAAATCGCTAAGGACTCAAAAGACAATCATAAGGCCTTCTTTAGCTATGTTAGAAACCTGGGAGGAAACTCCCAGATATGCTCAGAATTAGTTCAAAATGATGTGAAAATTACTGAACCTACAGACATTGCCAATATACTGGCTGACAGGTTCAGTGCAAACTTCTCCCAAAAGGTGAGATATCTATACCAGAGGATTGTAGCCCCCCAAACATCTCTAACGCCCAGGTGAGAACTGCTCTCTCCAAGGCGGATGGTGTCCCCGGCTGTGTGCTCCACGAACTCAATGAGGAATTAAACCCGCAGTTAGGACAGCTGTTTAATCTTAGCCTCACCTCAGGATACATACCCAAGGAGTGGCGCACGGCAACTGTGGTCCCACTTCACAAAGGCGGTGCCTCCACCGACCCTGGAAATTACCGTCCCATCAGCTTGACAAGCCTGATCTGCAAAGCCATGGAGAGGATCATAATGGAACTCATAAATAAAGACATAGGGAACTTGCAGACTTTGGATCCAACCCAGTTTGGCTTTGTCAAAGGCAGATCATGCCTTTTAAACTTGGTTGACTTTTTCAAACAGTCACCAAGGCCATTGATGAGGGAAAGGCAGTCCACACAGCCTACCTCGACCTGGCAAAGGCTTTCGACACAATACCCCACTCAGGTATCATTGAAAAACTCATCAGCTTAAATGTAAACCCATACACTAGATGGGTTGCAAACTGGCTAAGTGACAGAACCCACAGGGTCAGAGTTGCTGGCGCCATGTCAGACTCAAAGCCTGTCACAAGTGGTGTCCCACAGGGCTCAGTCCTGGGCCCACTCTTGTTCGGCATTTACTTTTCTGAAGTACAAGCAAACACAGGAGGGTTATGGCTGACAAAGTTTGCAGATGACTGCAAACTGGGCGCCATAGTCGAAAACACATCTGACACAGATATCCTTCAGAAGGGTCTCACAGAAACGGATAACTGGTGCCAGAGCCGTGGCCTAAAGTTAAACACCAAGAAATGCATAGTCATACCCTTCGGGAAAAACAAGGTTACCCCTAGCTACCATATAGGTGGCAATCCACTGAACACAGAAGAAGTTATCAGGGATCTGGGGACCCAGGTTGACAGTAACCTCTCGTTTGACACTCACGTTGCTAAAGTAGTTAGGAAGACCTTCTACATTGCCCACCTGATCATGAAGGGATTCACATCTAGATCAAGGGAGGTCATCGTCCCCCTGTACTCATCACTCATCAGACCAATGATTGAGTACAATACACCATTCGGAATGTATCTGACCCGACACCTGCAGCAGCTGAAAAGGCCCCAAAAGTTCCTCACCAAAAGGATAAAGGGTCTCAAAAATATGTCTTATGCTGCCCGACTGAAAGAACCCCAGCTCTATTCAGTCGCTTACCGCTTGCTCAGAGGTGACCTGTGCCTGACGTACAAGGCCATGTCAAACCCAGATTTGATGAACATGCTTCACCTCAAAAAATCTAGATCCCTCAGAACTACAAGGGCGGGAGACTTAAACCTTGACACTGTTATTAATAGGACGTGCTGGAGGGACAGATTCATCACCCAGAGACTCCCTATGCTATGGAACAAAATCCCGGTACATGTGAGGCAGAGCACCTCGCTGGCCATGTTCAAGAGAAACCTTGACCAATGGATGGGAGATTGCAGATATACCCCACGGATTACCTCAGTGTCACTGCTTGACAGAGGCACAGCAAAATAATGGGCATAGTTTTCTTCAAACTAAAGGGGTGGCGAAAGCCACAAAAACTCTGGGCTAGGCTTATAAATGCCCTTGGGCAGATAGCCTAGTATGAACCTATGAACCTATGTAGGGGGAAGCCTCCTACTCTTTAAGCCAGTTACCCAATTACATTGATGGTTCTAGCTTGTGTCAAGAATACCATCTAGGGAGTGAGAACAGATTGAGCCGCTAATGGACAGTGAAGGGCAGGGCATCAGAATTAGTGCTAACTTTGTCCTGGGGATTCACTGGTAACAATATATAGCCTGCTAACATACCAGGGACAGGGAGAGCATCAGAGATGGACAAGCTTGTATAATATGTAGATGATATTACTGCATACTCTGAATCCTGGCAAAGGATACTAGAAAGATCCTCATGTCTAACTAAATAACAGCTGCCTAAATATGCACCTGTGGCTCTTGATACTACATCAGAAGGCACCTTACCAGCCTTGCATACTGCCTGACTAAAAAGGTGTCCTTTTTCAGACTGAGGGCTTCATTAGGTGATTGTAAACATTTGGTTGTCAAGTGGGCATGTTAACTTGGGAGAAGCTGACAGTGTTATTGCAAAAAGGGGTTAGTGTGGCCCATAACCGACATTACTCTGCTTTTGAAATTCTGTGTTAACTCTTAGCATGGGGTTTTGTTTTTGCCTTATAATCAGTGTTGCTCATCACTTCTGCTCAACATCTCAGCTGTTGGCTGCTGTGATTTTAACTGTGAAAATCAACTGGACACGCAAGCTGATTTAAGTTGCACTTAGCATTATTTAAGATTAGTTATTTGTTTCATTGAATTTCTGCAGTTAAAGTTAGCCAGAAGTGTGAAAAAGTGTAGCCATCTGGGTTCATTGGAGGTTGTTACTCTGCTTTTGAAATTCTGTTCAGCCTGTGGGGGGGGGGGGGTTCTGTTTGCCTTATCAAGCTTGGTCACATTTCTGTCAATCATTTCTGCTCAACATCTAAGCTGTTGGCTGCTGTGATTTACCTGTGAAAATCTACTGGACACACACAAGCTGATTAAGTATACTTTCTCTGCACTTAGCATTGTTTAAGATTAGTTATTTGTTTCATTGAATATTAATTGAATATTTTGGTCTATGTCTTTCTGCAGTTAAGTTTGCCAGAAGTGTGAAAAAGTGTAACCATCTGGGTTCATTGGAGGTTGTTACTCTGCTTTTGAAATTCTGTTAACTCTTAGCCTGGGGGGTTTGTGTTTGCCTTCTAATCAGTGTTGGTCATATTTCTGTCAGTCTTTTCTGCTCAACATCCGAGCTGTTGGCTGCTGTGATTTACCTGTGAAAATCAACTGGGCACACAAACTGATTTAAGTATACTTTTCTCTGCATTTAGCATTATATAAGATTAGTTATTTGTTTCATTGAATATTGAAGATTGTGGTGTCTATCTTTCTGCAGTTAATTTGCCAGAAGTGTGAAAAAGTGTAGCCATCTGGGTTCATTGGAGGTTTGTTACTCAGCTTTTGAAAATCTGTATTAACTATTAGCTGGGGGGGGTAATGTTTGCCTTCTAATCAGTGTTGGTCACATTTCTGTCAATCATTTCTGCTCAATGTCTGAGTTGTTGGCTGCTGTGATTTACCTGTGAAAGTCAACTGAACACACAAGCTGATTTAAGTATACTTTTGTCTGCACTTTGCATTACTTAAGATTAGTTATTTGTTTCATTGAATTTCTGCAGTTAAGTTTGCAAGAAGTGTGAAAAAGTGCAGCTATCTGGGTTCATTGGAGGTTGTTACTCTCTTTTGGAATTCTGCCTTTTAATCAGTGTTGGTCACATTTCTATCAATCATTTCCGCTCAACATCTGAGCTGTTGGCTGCTGTGATTTACCTGTGAAAATCAACTGGACACACAAGATGATTTAAGTATACTTTTCTTTGCCCTTGGCATTATTTAAGATGAGTTATTTGTTTCATTGAATATTAATTGAAGATTGTGGTCTCTATCTTTCTGCATTTACATTTGCCAGAAGTGTGAAAAAGTGTAGCCATCTGGGTTCATTGGAGGTTGTTACTCTGCTTTTGACATTCTGTGTTAACTCTTAGGGCGAGGGGTTTCTGTTTGCCTTATAATCATTGCTGGTCACATTTCTGTCAATCGTTTCTGCCCAACATCTGAGCTGTTGGCTGCTGTGATTTACCTGTGAAAATCAACTGGGCACACAAGATGATTTAAGTATACTTATCTGCACTTGGCATTATTTAAGATTAGTTGTCTGTTTCATTAAATATTAATTGAATATTGTGGTCTCTGTCTTTCTGCAGTTGTTTGCTAGAAGTATGAAAAAGGGTAGCTATATCAGTTCATTGGAGGTTGTTACTTTTGAAATTCTTAGCCGGGGGCCCTGTTCACCTTATAATCAGTGTTGGTCACATTTCTATCAATCATTTCCGCTCAGCATCTGAGCTGTTGGCTGCTGTGATTTAACTGTGAAAATCAACTGGACACACAAGCTAATTTAAGTATACATTTCTCTGCACTTAGCATTATTTAAGATTAGTTATTTGTTTCATTGAATTTCTGCACTTAAGTTTGCGAGAAGTGTGAAAAAGTGTAGCCATCTGGGTTCATTGGAGGTTGTTACTCTGCTTTTGAAATTCTGTTCAGCCTGTGGGGGGGCTTCTGTTTGCCTTATCAATCTTGGTCACATTTCTGTCAATCATTTCTGCTCAACATCTAAGCTGTTGGCTGCTGTGATTTACCTGTGAAAATCTACTGGACACACAAACTGATTAAGTATACTTTCTCTGCACTTAGCATTGTTTAAGATTAGTTATTTGTTTCATTGAATATTAATTGAATATTGTGGTCTGTCTTTGCAGTTAAGTTTGCCAGACGTGTGAAAAAGTGTAACCATCTGGGTTCATTGGAGGTTGTTACTCTGCTTTTGAAATTCTGTGTTTACTCTTAGCCTAGGGGGTAATTTTTGCCTTCTAATCAGTGGTGGTCACATTTTTGTCAATCATTTCTGTTCTGCTTCTGAGCTGTTGGCTGCTGTGATTTACCTGCAAAAATCAATGGACACACAAGCTGATTTAAGTATACATTTCTCTGCACTTAGCATTATTTAAAATTAGTTATTTATTTCATTGAATTTTCTACAGTTGTGTGAAAACGTGTATCCATCTGGGTACATTGGAGATTGTTACTCTGCTTTTGACATTCTGTATTAACTCTTAGCCTGGGGGGTTTCTGTTTGCCTTCTAATCAGTGTCGGTCATATTTCTGTCAGTCTTTTCTGCTCAACATCCGAGCTGTTGGCTGCTGTGATTTACATGTGAAAATCAACTGGGCACACAAACTGATTTAAGTATACTTTTCTCTGCATTTAGCATTATTTAAGATTAGTTATTTGTTTCATTGAATATTGAAGATTGTGGTGTCTGTCCTTTCTGCAGTTAATTTGCCAGAAGTGTGAAAAAGTGCAAGTCATCTGGGTTCATTGGAGGTTTGTTACTCAGCTTTTGAAATTCTGTATTAACTATTAGCCGGGGGGGGGGGGTAATGTTTGCCCTCTAATCAGTGTTGGTCACATTTCTGTCGATCATTTCTGCTCAGTGTCTGAGTTGTTGGCTGCTGTGATTTACCTGTGAAAGTCAACTGAACACACAAGCTGATTTAAGTATACTTTTGTCTGCATTTAGCATTATTTAAGATTAGTTATTTGCTTCATTGAATTTCTGCAGTTAAGTTTGCAAGAAGTGTGAAACAGTGCAGCTATCTGGGTTCATTGGAGGTTTACTCTGCTTTTGGAATTCTGCCTTTTAATCAGTGTTGGTCACATTTCTATCAATCATTTCCGCTCAACACCTGAGCTGTTGGCTGCTGTGATTTACCTGTGAAAATCAACTGGACACACAAGATGATTTAAGTATACTTTTCTTTGCACTTAGCATTATTTAAGATGAGTTATTTGTTTCACTGAATATTAATTGAAGATTGTGGTCTCTCTCTTTCTGCATTTACATTTGCCAGAAGTGTGAAAAAGTGTAGCCATCTGGGTTCATTGGAGGTTGTTACTCTGCTTTTGACAATCTGTGTTAACTCTTAGGCTGAGGGGTTTCTGTTTGCCTTATAATCATTGCTGGTCACATTTCTGTCAATCGTTTCTGCCCAACATCTGAGCTGTTGGCTGCTGTGATTTACCTGTGAAAATCAACTGGGCACACAAGATGATTTAAGTATACTTATCTGCTCTTGGCATTATCTAAGATTAGTTGTCTGTTTCATTAAATATTAATTGATTATTGTGGTCTCTGTCTTTCTGCAGTTAAGTTTGCTAGAAGTATGAAAAAGGGTAGCTATCTGGGTTCATTGGAGGTTATTACTTTGCTTTTGAAATTCTTAGCCGGGGGCCCTGTTCACCTTATAATCAGTGTTGGTCACATTTCTATCAATCATTTCCGCTCAACATCTGAGCTGTTGGCTGCTGTGATTTAACTGTGAAAATCAACTGGAGACACAAGCTAATTTAAGTATACATTTCTCTGCACTTAGCATTATTTAAGATGAGTTATTTGTTTCACTGAATATTAATTGAAGATTGTGGTCTCTCTCTTTCTGCATTTACATTTGCCAGAAGTGTGAAAAAGTGCAAGTCATCTGGGTTCATTGGAGGTTTGTTACTCAGCTTTTGAAATTCTGTATTAACTATTAGCCGGGGGGGGGGTAATGTTTGCCCTTTAATCAGTGTTGGTCACATTTCTGTCGATCATTTCTGCTCAGTGTCTGAGTTGTTGGCTGCTGTGATTTACCTGTGAAAGTCAACTGAACACACAAGCTGATTTAAGTATACTTTTGTCTGCATTTAGCATTATTTAAGATTAGTTATTTGCTTCATTGAATTTCTGCAGTTAAGTTTGCAAGAAGTGTGAAACAGTGCAGCTATCTGGGTTCATTGGAGGTTTACTCTGCTTTTGGAATTCTGCCTTTTAATCAGTGTTGGTCACATTTCTATCAATCATTTCCGCTCAACACCTGAGCTGTTGGCTGCTGTGATTTACCTGTGAAAATCAACTGGACACACAAGATGATTTAAGTATACTTTTCTTTGCACTTAGCATTATTTAAGATGAGTTATTTGTTTCACTGAATATTAATTGAAGATTGTGGTCTCTCTCTTTCTGCATTTACATTTGCCAGAAGTGTGAAAAGTGTAGCCATCTGGGTTCATTGGAGGTTGTTACTCTGCTTTTGACAATCTGTGTTAACTCTTAGGCTGAGGGGTTTCTGTTTGCCTTATAATCATTGCTGGTCACATTTCTGTCAATCGTTTCTGCCCAACATCTGAGCTGTTGGCTGCTGTGATTTACCTGTGAAAATCAACTGGGCACACAAGATGATTTAAGTATACTTATCTGCTCTTGGCATTATCTAAGATTAGTTGTCTGTTTCATTAAATATTAATTGATTATTGTGGTCTCTGTCTTTCTGCAGTTAAGTTTGCTAGAAGTATGAAAAAGGGTAGCTATCTGGGTTCATTGGAGGTTATTACTTTGCTTTTGAAATTCTTAGCCGGGGGCCCTGTTCACCTTATAATCAGTGTTGGTCACATTTCTATCAATCATTTCCGCTCAACATCTGAGCTGTTGGCTGCTGTGATTTAACTGTGAAAATCAACTGGAGACACAAGCTAATTTAAGTATACATTTCTCTGCACTTAGCATTATTTAAGATTAGTTATTTGTTTCATTGAATTTCTGCACTTAAGTATGCGAGAAGTGTGAAAAAGTGCAGCTATCTGGGTTCATTGGAGGTTGTTATTCTGCTTTTGGAATTCTGCCTTTTAATCAGTGTTTGTCACATTTCTATCAATTATTTCCGCTCAACATCTGAGCTGTTGGCTGCTGTGATTTACCTGTGAAAATCAACTGAACACACAAGATGATTTAAGTATACTTTTCTCTGCACTTAGCATTAATTTAGTTGTTTGTTTCATTAAATATTAATTGAATATTGTGATCTCTTTTTCTGCAGTTAGGTTTGCTAGAAGTGTGAAAGAGTGTAACCATCTGGGTTCATTGGAGGTTGTTACTCTGCTTTTGAAATTCTGTGTTAACTCCTAGCCTGTGGGGGGCGGGGTTCTGTTTGCCTTTGATGTGTTGGTCACATTTCTGTCAATCATTTCTGCTCAACATCTGAGCTGTTGGCTGCTGTGATTTACCTGTGAAAATCAACTCTCTCTCTTAATATCTTATAGATAGGTGAGATGCTTCATTTTTGATTATCTGTCTTTTCAAGACACCTAATAAAAAGCTGAATCAAACTAGGTATAGATTCAGTCTCTAGGTTGATTGATACTCTCATTTTGTTTTCTATTAACTACTCTGAGTGTATAAACAACAGTCTTGACTATTATCAAAACTACATAAAAGAGAGTTTAGTGGTTTAATACTCTTATTTTTAATAAACTGATGACAGAATATCAAGTTATTTTGCTTTAATTTTTGCATCGCTTTTTTTGTCTCCCCATATTCTTTAAGGATACGCACATCTCTAGACTGGTAGCCCAGCATAATACATCCGAGATATCTCAGGTACACCTAACAATGGGTAAGACAGCAATACGAGTCATAGCCTGCTACAGAACCCCAAACATGTCTCTAGACTCACTCCAAGTTCCTAAGTACCCTAGAATCTATCCAGGTCCAACCCAATACTCTCATACTAGGTGACCTCAACTACCCTGCCATCAACTGGGAAAACCATTCAAGGCCCAATGCTTTCGGGAATTTATCAGTTCCATTGCCCTGGGCCAGCTCATTCTAACCCCCACTAGAGGGAGGAAACAACATCCTCGACCTGGTTATCACCAACATGGGAGACCGTTGCTGCACACCTGTAGTCAATTCCTCCCTGGTTAAATCTGACCACAAACTGATCACTGTGGAAATCTCTGTCTCACCTATACCCCCCCCCCCCCCCGCTAAGGTGACCACCCTGAAAAACTTCTTTAAAGCTGACTTTGGGCTCCTAAAAACAGAGGTGGCTAATTTCTCAGCACCCATGCTAATGGAAAATAGCTGTATGACTGCCCAATCATACACCAGTGCACTGTACGAACATGTACACAAATGCATGGACCTTGCCATTCCAGATGGAACTAAGACGCTCTCCTCCAAAAAAAAAAAAAAAAAAAAAAAAAAAGAAATCCAATCTGGTGGACCCAGCCATCAATAAACTCTACAACAGAAGGAAGAAACTGTTGCAAAAAAAAAAAAGGAAGTCACAAGATTGGAAAACCTCTCATCAGTCTCAACAAAAAGCTGAGATCCCTTACCAAATCCTCTTAAAGCCAGCTATGAAGGCAGAATTGCATCTGACACGGAAAAACAACCACAAAGCCTTCTATAGCTATATCAGAAACCTCAAAGGCAATATCCAGATTTGCTCTGAGTAATTGTACAATGGCACCTCCTATACTGAACCAACAGATATAGCCAACATACTGGCCGACAGATTCAGTGCCAACTTTACCCCCCCCTCCCAAGGGCCCCGTCACAATACCAGAAGAAAGCCTGGTACCCACCATTTCTGCAGCACAGCTAAAAGCTGCATTGCCCAAAGTCAAGAATACAGCGTCCATAGTACTTGATAATATATCTGGCTGCATCCTACATGAGCTACAAAATGAACTGGCACCACATCTGTGTGCCCTGTTCAATCACAGCCTTACCTCAGGCTATGTTCCTAATGAATGGTGCACTGCTACAATCATCCCACCCCATAAAAGGGGAGCAACTACAGACCCAAGGAACTATTGCCCCATTAGCCTGACAAGTCTGGTATGCAAAGCTATGGAGCACATCATGGATCTGCTTACCAAAGATGATAGGAGTCAATGTCAACTCCCCAAGTAATGCAGACATCCTACAAAAGGGCCTCTTTGAGACCAGTGTCGGAACCATGGCCTGAAGCTTAATGCCAAAAAATGCATGATCATCCCCTTTGGAAAAAACTCAGTTCCCACGAATTCCACGTTGATGGGAGCCCACTGAACACTGAAGGGGCCATAAGAGATCTTGGCACCCAGGTCAACAGCCACTTCACCTTCGACCTCCACATTGCCACTGTGGTCAGAAAGTCCTCCTGCATGGCACATCTTATAACCAAATGTTTTGCATCCAGGAAGAGAGGTCATCATCCCTCTCTACTCATCCTTCATTAGACCAATCATCAAATATAACGCCCCATTTGGCATGTACTTGACCAGACACCTACATCAGCTGGAGAGACCTCAAAAGTACCTCACAAAAAGGATCCTAGGCCTTGAACACATGTCCTGCATGGACAGACTCAAGAAACCTCAGCTGTTCTCAGTCTGTTATCGTATACTTAGAGATGATCTCTGCTTGATTTACAAAGGCATGTCTGACCCAGCCCTACTTGAAATGCTACACCTAAAGAAATCCCAATCCCCCCCCCCCCCCCCCCGTGTCCTACACTCCAGAGATCACAACCTCATTACCACAATTAACAGAACATGCTAGAGGGGACAGGTTCATCTCCCAAAGACCGCCCATATTCTAGAATAAGCTTCCCATTCATGTCAAGCAGAGCACCTCCCTGGCTCCCTTCAAGAGAAATTTTTATGGGTAACAGAAGGTTCACTCCAGGAATCATTCCAGTTGTCCTGCTAGATAGGGGCACTGTGAACTAACATCGGGTGGCACGGTGCCTGGGCATTTTTTTGGGCTAGGCTTGTTAAGGCTACAGGGCCATTAGCCTAGTACACACCTATGAACTAGACTGGATAAGTGTACAGTTGCTTTCGTAGACTTACCTTATATACTACGGCATGTGGTGCCTCTGGTGCAGTGCTGCACTTTCTTGTTATTTGTGCTTGTTTTAAAGCATAATCCTTGAAATGAAAATATTTGTAAACTTTTAATTTTCACTTCATGACATCATCAAAAAGTTCAATGAACTTTGCCGCTCAGTGATGTCAGGAGGTGGAGTACATGTGGCTGCATCCATAGACTTTAATATGCACCCCATAGAGCATATGTGAAGCCTGTCCATTAAATTATTTGGATGTACCCCCCACTCATGCCTTCAAGTGACGTTAGTGAGGAAATTGGGAAAATTATGTGGGTGGGTACTGATAGGCAATTTATCAATAAAAAGCTTTGTACATTTTTCAGCTAATTCTAGTCAGGGTGGAAAATACATCACGTCACACTAGTGACTCCATATGTCCCAGGTATATGACATTACACTTTTTAAGTTGAATATTTCACTCAAGCTGTAATCACATTAATGCCTGCAGTTTGGAAAAACTCCTGAATAGTTTGTAGAAAAAAATAAGTCTTCAGGAGCAAAACGTGTTGATTAGTTATAGAGTTAGGTATAATAGAAAAAGGGACTTGAATAACTGCGTATTATACTGTGTAGTTGTTTTCCTCTGTGGGATAAAGTACATATTAGAGTAATTACTATATTGTTTGAAATGAGTTTTGAAGTATATCTATAATATAAGTAAGCTCAGTATTAATTGAAAACACCCAGAAACTGACGCAGCATAATTTCTCGTATTGCATCAGAATCTACTAAATTTCATCTTGTCCTATTTCACCAAAATCTTATTTAAGCCCACTTCATTGAATAATCTCACAACTCTCATCAAGGAGGGGTAAACCCACCCAAACTTCAGTGTACCCACCCACACTTAAGGCAGTCAACTTTGAATTTGTACAGGTAGATTAAATGGGTCTATATTAGAAGACTGAAGAGGCGTTTAATCGAACACCTCTTTGGTGACACACAAAGAGCGAACGCTCAAAACAGCGATTAAACGTGTTATATGTTTAAGCCAGTTACTGAATCAGGCCCAGGTAGTTAGTTCTCGTTAGTCCCTGATACCTATAGATCATCAGCAGCTTTCCAACCAATGGACACTTGTTCCTCATCGCTGATGAGAGAGTCTGCCAGGAAAGGCTGTCACTTAGGCAGCCTTCAGGAGTTGTTTGGCTTCCATCCTACTTGTGTTCTATCCCCTGTATATGCATATGAACGTGCCAGAGGGAGGTAGTGCAGTGGGATGACTGCAGAGACTATCCCCTTATTTCCACAAGGGTGTTGGCTCTACCCAAGCAGCCCTTAATCTCCTTGAAAACATGATCGATGAATTCCCCAATGTCGATCAGGGAAATTTAACTTGGTGTGTCCTTGTCTGTATGTAACCCTCCACACTACCCAGAAGAGTGGGGCATACCTAACCTCCTCACTTTGGTCCCTCCCTGCCTGCCTGGCTCTTCCAGTCCTAAGACTGCTAATTGAACTTGGGTCACAGTGTGCTATCGGGCCAGGCTAAGTAATCTAAGTAATCTGGTTTTGCTTAAAATGAGATTTGATGAAACAAATACCCTCAATTTCTTGTATCCACTGAGCTCATGATGGGGACTGTCATGCCACTGTATTTTTTTAAATTTCTTATTGTTCCTACAATCCAGTTTGCATCCTAATAGTATGATATAGGGTCGATGTAACAAGAGTTTTTTTTGAGCTTTTAGTTAACAGTAACGGTGGCATGAGTCACGGACTTAGACTGCCTCTGGAAGCAGTGTCACTTTTTTTTTTTTTTTTTTTTTTTAAATTGTGATCTTTGTTGACTTTAAGCTGCCGAAAGCCCTTCTTGGTACGTTAGTCTTTCAGTACAAAGCAGATAAATTGCAGGGTTTTATTATGTATCAATAGGTTCAGTGTTGCACAACTTTTCAGTGTCCTCTTATTTGCTTACTAAGTGTCAAAGTGGCCAGACATCTGTAGCTGCTGTTTTTCACCTGTAACTGACAGGTGTTGCTTCATAAAGCTGCCACAGCAGATTAAATACTACTTGTAGTTTTGCATACTGTTTTTAAATTTCTAGACGGCACAAATATACTGACTGGGAACAGTGTTTTTATTATGCCCACCATCAATGTTCAGTCTTGTTTTAAAATTGTTGACATCCAACGTGCACCTAATATCTTCAGGCACATTC
Organism: Protopterus annectens; assembly: GCF_019279795.1. Taxonomy (NCBI): domain Eukaryota; kingdom Metazoa; phylum Chordata; order Ceratodontiformes; family Protopteridae; genus Protopterus; species Protopterus annectens. Next base: position 697,368,160 of record NC_056734.1, on the reverse strand, counting down.
TTAAACATTTTAACCATCCTTTGTGAGAACTAGTTGCCTGTAATATTACTTTTGCCAAGACACTTGAATAATCTGTTCTCCCAAATTGAAGACCGCAACATTCTAGTGCATTCAAACAAATCTCGTTCTTGTCGGCATTTATGCACATTATCATATCACCTGTTGATGTTTTGTGTGATAGGGAAATAGTTCTAAGCACTTCAAACTATCGGAATAGGCCATTTTACCTAAATGCTTGATTCTGGTTATAAATTTTGTCTGTACTAGCTCTATTTTATTGATATCAGTCTTCTGTGGATATCACTTCAAAGCCCTATATTCTAAATTCAGATTCAATTTCTCATCCCTGACATTAGTTTCTTCAGTTGCATGAATAAAATAATTCACTGACCGCATGGAGTGTTTACCAGTGTATGTAGAACTGCAGTATGATCCTCTTTAGTTTTCATGTAAATACTTCTCTGAGAAGTACTGAAGAGATTTACACTCTAAAAACATTACCTAGACCTACAGTTCAGAGGAGAGAGAAATAACTCTGGCATAAAGGTAACTTATGTGGAAGGGTGGAGTTCCATTTTTAAGTGATCATCAAATAGCTGAGGATTTTTAAAATATTTTCCTTTGTTATATACTGTGGTTTCAATTGCTGGGGACAGATTCTGTTCTCTTCATCTGAACAAAGGGAAGATAATGCGGACAGTTGCAAAGCACTGCTAATTATTTTGCTTTTTAATTTTTTAACACTTTTTTTTTACAATTTAGACAATGATGCAAGTTCACATATAACAGAAAAGAGAAACCAATGCAAACGTTTGCCGTGAAAATGAACAATAACAAACGTTTTCATGTGTTCTCTTTTAACAATTGTCATTCACTCCAACATTCCATATATTACTCAGTTCCTGCCTTCCCTTAAACCTCAGTGTTCTTTCATTGTAATTTGTTGGACCAATGCATGCAGAACATTTATTTCTATGTAGCTTGCTTCTTCCCTTTTCTAAAGAGTCCATCTCAAATTCTTTTATTTCCTTTACAGTATGAAGTATTTGGGTGTTTTTTCTAGTAATTGTTTTTTTAGCAGCCAAACGTAGTAAGGCTTTCCATGTCTAGGCAATTCAGATCCTATATTCCATTTCAAAAGAATCATTTCCATAGTTGCAACCATTAGCCCCCCAGTGGATTTTTTAAAAATATCTGCTAACTCATTACATTCCCAAAAAACATGTTCCCAGTTACATCTGTCTATTCCATCACGCATCCAACATTTGTTAGCTACCTGAGGAAAAATTCTCTGAAATCTTTTTGGGGTGCAAACATTTCCAAGCAAAAACCTTCGACTTTGTATACTTGGGAGCCATACATTGTCTTCTCATTGTTACTTGTAAATTGCCTTTCATTTCTCTCTTTCCCAATATTTTCTTACCTCCTCTGGTTGAGTCGTGTAGTTATCATAAAGTATTTGCTATGCTTTACTGATTATCCCTTTTTAACAGCAACTTTTCTTTCTTAGACGCAATTAAACACTCTACCGGAGATGTGTTTCTTACACTCCCTAATCCCTTTATCTTTGCTTATTCTTTGATAGCATTCCCTGTTAAGGAATGCAATTTCTAACCTACAGTCCAAATTTCTGCTTGGCCTCATCCCACTCTGTTACCTTTCCCTCTCTAGTTATTTTCTCCCAGTACCTTTGCTAAAATTCCACAGTAAATTCCAGCCCCCTGTTGCATATTTTCTATACCCCTACTTGCAGTCATTTCTACTGATAATTTTTATTTTCTCTATTCCCATGTTGGCTTGGATAAAGATGCTCTCTGCTGTTTTATGAGTATAATCTGTGTGGTGGTGGTTCTTAAAGACCTGCATCCAAAATCAAAATTCGTCTCTCTCATTACTTCTCAGCACCCGCCCCCACTTCCACTTTGATTTTTAACCTTCTCCTTTAATTACGTATATGAACTTCATCTCTGTGTAGCTCTAAAGTATCCCTTCAAATCAGGTTAATCTAAACCATCTTGTTCTTTGGGGCTAATCAGCTTGTATCTCTTAACCCCCCCCCCCCAAAAAAAGTAAATTCCTTCAACTTTGTTTTTTAGTAAATGGCTTCTCCTGTGGTTGATTTAACAAAAAAGTACACCTGACCTGCATGAAAAATTGAAGGGATTTTAATCACACGTATCATACTAAGCGTATCCATAACCAAGAGCTTCCAGCTTTTCAGTTTTTGCATTGTCTTTTGTTTAGTCTCTTCACAGATACCTTTTCTGTCAGTCTTGGGCCATTCTTTCCAGTGCAGTGAAAAGTATTTAGCATGAGGGTGAGAGCCGACTGTCATTGGGGGGGTTCATTATTCTGTCAGCCACACAGGTGTTTGTGCCCTCACCTTTATCATTACAGGCTAGAAGGATGTTTCAATTTAAATCCTAGCACCACTCCTGTTGGCTGGCATGGGTACTCAAGTCACCAAGATGTTATACACTCTTCCCTTTTCTTGTGTGTGTTCCAGTCCCAACAAGTACACTGAGTGTAAGGGCTGTTGTGGTGGTAGTTCCAAGCCTTACTTCCCTGGTCTCAGCTGCATTTCAGCATCAACAAGCCTTGCCTTACTGGTACTGAGCAGCTGAGCAGAACCACACTTTCTTACCCGCGGGATATGTGAGCTGGAGATCTCTGCTGCTCACTGTCACTCTCTCACACACTGCTTCTTCATATGTAAGCTGTTATTTGAACACAGAGCCTCTTGGTTTAGTCAAGGCTTTATTCTTTTATGCCAGAAATTTCCACAGTATATTTGATGAGAGTTATTACATTAAATGTCAGAATCTTATCTGGATTTGCAGAAAAGGCATATCTGATGTCCTCATTCCGCTTTACTGATGGGTTACAGATCGGATCCAACTCTGCCACCTTCCACAGACTTCACCTTCCAGGCTTGAGCTCCTCCCTTACCATAATCTTCTGCCTTTAGCTCAACCTTCTCGGATCTCTTTTGCTGCCAGTAGGTACAGATGTGATTCCAGTGCTTCAAGCAGATAAGTGATTATTTCACCTTCTTATTCTTAAAACTCTTCTATTTTAATCATAAGCTTGTAATCTTTATATAATTTTCTCCCTTTTATTAGTGTGCGAAGTTGTTGTCTGTCCTCTTTTCTCTCCCTTTGGGCCTTGGCTCTTTTTCTTTAACAAAAAAAGAAAAACTTTCCTTTTCTTTTCTTTTTTTAAAGTAGTTTTGGGGTTTTCTCTTACAGCTGGATAAATTGACAGGATTTAAATGGTGCACTGTGTGTGACAGGAAGATTCCAAACTCTGATGCACATAAGTGCATTTATTGTTTGGGATCAGCCCACTTGGATTCCCTTTGCAAAATTTGTGAAGGTTTCAATCCTCTGGCGGTTCAGGAAAGAAAAATAAACTGATACTAAAGGGCCTTCTGCCTGCTCCTTTATAGTCTCCAGGGGCTCAACCCCCCCAAGGATTCACAGGGTTCTGAGGCTAAGAAGCACCACCGTAAGAACTCTAGAGTGTCTTTCAAGCCTCCTGCTAAACTTCGAAAAGAGTCTGATCCAAGAATGTTGGCACAGAGATCCACATTGGCTTCTTCGGATCTGATAGACTTGACTGCTCCAAGCAGGCCTTCTTCTGAACAATAGTTCTCCAAGTCTGCTCAGACTCCTCCATCTCACCATATTACCTCAAGTGCTTCAACAGACTCTATGAGATCAGATCCAGGCACTCACTCGGCTCCTCAGCTGCAGAAATCTTCGGATCCAGAGTCTAGGATTTGGTCGCCCTGGACGTCTATCAGGTTTGTGTCTCCCATGGTGAGGACAAAGATTCTTCTGACTCCTAGGCATTTATGACCTTCAGTGGCTTCTTCCAGATCCTCTAGGAGCCTATACAAAGACGTGAAGAGAATGGTTCGGTCCATCATTAGGGCTCACATCCAGATGGGGGTACTTCCAACTCTGTCTCCTCATGGATTTGAGTGTGTACCTACCACTTTTTTCCCCTCCTCTGATCTGAGTAGAGGTTTTGGAGCCCCAGGACAGCAGTCTCCTAAGGGATTCAAGATTGTATCAGCGGACCTTTGCTTCCTGTATGGTCTATGACCTTGACTATCTCTGCTTCGAGATCTTTGGATCCTTGATGCCATGGTCTGATCTAGGGACTCTAGGTTCTGGGGTGCTCCTGCCTTCTTCTGGGATGTCTACCCCGAGGGAGTGGGGAAGGGTATCCCTGTGACCTTCGGCTTTCCGGGTTTTGGAAAAGACCGCCTTTGCAGGCAGAGCACCAAACCCTTTGACTTCTACTCCCCCCCCCCCACCCCAGAGTTCCTGGAGTGGATCTGGGTCTTGAATCTTCCATTTCTGTCCAGGGTCAACCCGGCTTTAGGGACCTCCACACTCTTCCTCCTGAGGTGGTCCCTTGCTCTTCTAACTACTCAACAGGAGATCCCACGGAAGAGGACGTGCAAGAGAAGGCACTTGGACTCCTGTTTGGAGTCCCTTACTGTGGATACTGACTATGATGAGTGAGAGGGGTCTCCCAAATCACCACTGGACGATGTCTCCTTTGCATCCATATTCCTGGAGGCATTTTTGGTGGGCCACTAAGTCTTGGGTAGTCCCCCTGGTAGACTGTCTTTTATACATCTTGTCACCCGTCAGGTCTGGAAGGAGCTGGACACCATAGACCCTGTACCAAAGCACCCAGACAAAATCCTTTCTCCCCCTGAAGGTCGAACCTTTGGGAATAACGGCATCCCAGTTGACGCTATGGTGGTGGCAGCAGCTACAAAGAAAGAGCTTGTACAACAGAGCTTTACTGTCCACCCTCCGAACAGGGAGTCCAGATTGCTTGACAGGTTCAGAAAGCACACCTTCGCTTTGGTGATGTTTTCACTTAGAGTGCTTAATTACTTGGCAGATTTTATTCACCTACAGAAAGACCTGATTAAGGAACTCTGAGTCCTTGCCTGAGTGCATGCCAAATGAAGCTGACCACTCTTACTTCCCTGGCAAATTCTTTCATAAGACTGACTCTTCCTATTCAGAGGAAGGATCCTCAAGGGCAGCTGACACTGGCATTAAGATACATAGACATGCATGGATGAGGCTTTGTGACTTTGTGGAGCCCTGTAAGGCGTCTTTTGACAGCGACCCTTTTGACTATTCTTCCTTGTTTGGACCATCAGTTAGACACCCTGACCCACAGTGAGCAAGAAGGTAAGACCTTGTCTGCTGTGGTGATCCAAGTTTTCCACCTCTCAACGAACTTACTCAAGTAATCAAAGAGGGGCTAAAAAGACTTGGTTCTGAAAGTCCCAAGCTTATTTTCCTGATCAAAGTGAAGAGTACTCCTCCAGATGCAGAGGAGGGAGCTTTAATGGGAGATGTCGCCCTAAAGGGAAAGAGGGCCCACAAAACTAGGGCTGTAGGGAACCCTTTTCTGATGAACCCTTTCAGTGCTCCTGAAGTGCTACCTTACTGTCTGGCTCTGGAGGCAGTTGGGGGCCATTTTTCTTGAACCCAGGCTCCTGGACCCAAATAATGACAAATACTTGCATGCAAGGCATAATATCCAGAGGCTACTACATTCCCTTTTCTCTAGGCCCTCCAAAAATTCAAAAGAAGCTCCCTGACATTTCACCCAGCCAGAGGAAGGTGGCAGTTCTAGAAATCAAAAAATCTACTGCAAGAGTCATCCAGGAGGTCCCAGCTGAGCAGAGAGGATCCTTAACTTACTCCCATTTCTTTTTGGTGCCAAAGAAAACAGGGGACCTGAGGCCTATCTTAGACCTAAGCAAACTCAATTTATATGTAAAGAAAGTTCTAGATGGTGATGGTTCACGCTATCCTTCCATTACTAAAGAAGGATGCTTGGAGGACACATACTATCACATCAAAATAGAAAGGCACTCCAGAAGTCCAAAATCTGCATGGGAACCAATCACTTCAAATTCAGAGCCCTGCCTGTTGGTCTCACCACAGCACCCCCTTGGGTGTTTACCAAATGCATGGCAGTGGTTACAGCTCATCTCCAGCTGCAAGGATTTCAGGTATTCCTGAATCTAGACAATTGGCTTCTAACTGCCCCCACCCAGACTCATCCCTTTCCTTTAGCCAAATTGATTCTACGGGCCTTGGGATCTATGTCAGCTGCTATAATCTTGGTGCCTGTAGCTAGATACTATGTTCGTATTCTTCAGTGGACACTGGCCGTTCAGTGTTGTATTCTACACCAGTCCCTATCTGTTCGTATTAGGTTGACCGTATTTGCAGAACTCATCTAAAATGGTGGATTCACTCTGACCTGTCAATCAGCAGACCTTTCATCCTTTTCCCTCCAGTAACCACAGTGACCACGGACGCTTCCCACCTAGGGTGGGGGGACATTTAGTGGGAAAGATGGTCCAAGGCACATGGACTCCCCTAGAGACCAGATTTCATATCCATGTCCTGGAGATGAGAGCTGTACTCCTGTTATTAAAAACGTTTCAGGATGGTCTACCTCTTGGTATCATTGCAATTCACACAGACAACATATCAGTAGTCTGTACAGTGGATATGAATGAGTTCCTCCTTGGTTATTGATATACCAGAGAGGTCATGAGGGTTTGGGAATGGGCGATCTCTTCAAACCGCTTTCTAATTGCAACACATGTAGTGGGGAAATCCAACGTATTGGCTCAGGAGGTCTAGTCTGATGCCCCACTGGTGTCCCTCAGTCATTAGCGAACAAGGTATTTGACCATTGGGGTCACTCCTGCTGCAACCTGTTTGCATCCCCTCATAATAAAAAGTGCAGCAGTTATTTTGCTGTGATCCCTCCTTCAGGGAGTTCCTCAAGGGGCGCTGTAGTCCATGATTGGCCCCACAGCCTCCCTTATGCTTACCCCCCCCCCCCCCTACAACTGATCCCAAAATTTCTTCAGAAAGCCAAATGGATGATGAGCACAGTGATCCTCATTGCCACTTTATGGCCACATCAGATTTGGTTCCCCTTCCTCTGGTCTCATCTGAGATATCCTCCATGGATACTGGTACCCAAACCAGACCTCCTCACTCACCTTGCACTAGGACTCCACGTGGATCTCCCAACACTCAAGTTAACCTCTTGGTTTCTCCAGTTGCCATGATTCCCAGAGGGTCCAGGTTTCCCTTGCCAGTCAACACTGCTATTCTAGTTTCCCAGAAAGCATCCACCAAGAAAGTATATAAAAGCAAGTGAAAAATATTCTCTATTTGGGCTGCTAATCACCACATTGATCCTTTCTCACTGTCTGTTTCTTCATTCCTTTCATTTCTTGTCTTTATTTGAAGAAGGTTCTTGCTTTGCAAATATTAAGCTCCAGTTAGTTGCCAAATCGAATTTTTTATTCAGGGTTACCTTTGGGACCTATTGCTTCAACCAGGTTATGCAAGGCCTTTATTAAAGGTGTTTTTCTTCTCAGACTTCCAGTCAAGGGCCAGACTCCTCTGTGGGATCTGACTGTCAAGCAAGGTTTCACTCAAAAACCCTTTGAACCGGCTAGTGATTGTGACTTGAAATATTTATCCTGGAAGTCCGCTTTTCTCGTGGCCATTACCTCAGCAGAAAGTTTCTGAATTACAGGCACTTTCATCTAAATCTTCTTATTTTTCACAAAGATAGGGTTTTCCTCCGTACTAATCCATCATTCATGCCAAAAGTGGACACAATCTAACATAATTCAATGCATTCAGTTATCAGTATTCTTTCCTAACTTTTCTAACAAAGGGGATAGGTTTCATTCCTTGGATGTTCAGACTGTTAAATTTCTACCTTCATAGAACACAACAATTCAGAAAGTCTGATCAGTTCTTTGTGTCTTTCTCGCTTAACCATAAAGGTTGAGCAGTTTCTAAAGTGACAGTAGCAAAGTGGATAGCCAGTTGCATATCATTTATTTATGAATAAAATGGTTTCAAGTTGCCTAGTCTTCAAAAAGTCCATTCAACAAGATCCACAGCTGCATCAGTGGCCTTTTCATCTAGAATTCCTATTGATGACATTTGTGCTGCAGCTACGTGGTCTAATTCTTATACCTTGGTGACCCATTATAAGTTGACCATGGTCTCCAGGAGCAGGACATCTTTTGGCTCATCAGTGCTCTGGCATATCCTTCCTTGAGGCCACCTAAGAAATCATGTAGCTGGGGACTCTGATCCATCAATGAAGCAGAATGAGAAGGGGAACATCAGATTTATTAGTTATGTACTTACCATAACTTGGTATCTGTGTTGTCTTTTTCTCATTCTGATTGACCTTCCTGCCCATCTACCCCCTCCAACATTTTTTGTTCTAGATGATATGGAAAGGCCTTTGTTGGAACCTCTGTTCCAGGTTGAGCCCTTGGTTCCTTTTTTTTCATTTTTTTGTTTCTGTAAAGCAGCAGCAAACTCTATCTGAGGAGGTTGAGCTAAGGCAGAGGATTATGGGTAAAGGAGGCGCTAGAGCCTGGAAGCTGAAGTCTGTAGAAGGCAGCAAAGTCGGATCTGACGATGGGATCCATAACCCATCAGTGAAGCAGAATAAGAAAAGGATGACATAGATACCAAGTTATGGTAAGTACATAACTAATACATCTGATGTCAATCTTCATTCATTCTTGACAGATGGGACTCTGTTCTGACCTCTTAGAACTGACTTGGCCATTATACAGTTTGTGCCAGTCAAAAAACTCTTGAGCTAAGGCTGTACCCACAATGCCCCTCTCTCCATTACCTCAGATCTCATTTGCCACTTTGAAAATAAGACGCGTCAGCCTATAATCTCAGCTAAGTGCCTTAGTTATATTATCTATATAGCTAGTTCTTTGCTTAAAACTCTCCAATTTAAAATTTAGATACTTCTCTTCTATTTTCTAGAGTATCTTTGTTTTTTCATATTAATCTACCCACCCTTTTTACCCAACATTATTTCTCGTTACCATCATTTGTAACTTGTTTCTCCCTATCTCCCTTTTACCTCTTGATAATTCCTGGATACCATTGCTGGTATCTTTTCTTTATCCTTCTTTTCCTTACCTTTTTTAGGTAGTTCTGAATAGCATTGTTGGTAGACTTTCACATTTAAATCTCTCTTTTTTTTTTTTCTGGTTTTCTTCATGTGTGTGTGTGGTTTGCAATGGCGGATAAACAAAAAGGTACGTCAGGATTTAAATGGTGCAAAGACTATGGCAGAAAGATGCCCAATTCAGATGGACATCTTTCCTGTGTATACTGTCTACCTCACATAGATACTGGATATGTAACATCTGCCAGGGATTCAGTGCCCATACTCTGGCAGAATGTCATAATAAGCTTATCTTGAACGATTGTTGAAATCTTCCTTCGAAGAAGCTCTCTCTAAGCAAGAGACATCTAAGTTATCTAAGCCCAAGTCAAAAAACAGAAGCCATTCAGTGCCGACCTCACCATTGGAGCAAGACTTGAAACTGCACAAATCACCTGTTCCATCTGTGTCTTCGGAACAGAGGGCTATAGATCCTAAAATGATTGAGAAACCACCTTCAGCACCGACAGTTCACTCCTCATCGATGCTGATGGTTCCTGCACCGATACTATTTCAGCAGCGACTACCTGTTCGGCACCAACAATTTCTTCAGCACCAGCTTCACTAACCTCCCATTCAGTTCTGGCTTCACCCTCTGCACAGCAACCTACGGTGCCGAAAGTCGACATTTTTACATCTCCCAGGGCTAAGTATTCCCCTTCTGTGGACCCATTTTTTGGTCAACTCTCCAGCCCTTTCATTGATGGGCCAGAGTCTCCCTCGGGAATGTCAATCTGTTCATTCAGAAGTCTTTCTGAAGTGGACATAATCAGATTGGTGGACCAACTTTTGGTGGCCATGGGTCTTCCCGCACTTATGCAGACCTCTCTCCCTCCCAAAGCCAAGGCATATTCTCCAAGGACTCCCTGGATTTTCCTCCTTTGACCTCCTTCCAAGGTTTGGTGCCCACCACTTCTGCTGTCCTGCTACCAGCTGTCTTTTTGCTGACTATGGACTATACCTAGGCACTGGGGTCGTCCTGGTCTTCAGCACCACTGGATCTGTTGTGCACCTGGGGCTGTGGTTTGGCTCTCAGTTCCGAGAGCTTCTGTATGGTTCCAGTTGTTGCTATGGCACCGACTTTGGCTCTCGGGACCCTAGAGGATATGAACCCCCCCCCACTCCTGTTTTGTAGGGTGGCTCATTGGACCCGTGTGTGACCCCAGTTATGAGGTTTTCTTTCTCTGTTCTGGGCCCCCATCCCTGTTCAGATGGGCCTGCCTTCCACATCATGGAGAGAGCTTTAGCCTAGGCTCCCAGTTGGCTCCTTGTATGTCGGAATGTCATATTTTTGTATCTTCTGGTTCGCAGCTGTCGCAAACTGTCATGTTGAGAACGGGCACAGGAGCTGCAAGACATCCCTGTTCAGGGTCCCTTTTCTTAGGAGTCTTCCTTGGAGATCCTGCTGAGGGGCCACCCTGTAAGAGGACTTACAAGAAGAAGCATCTAAGTTCTCCAGAATAATCTGTCACAGAAGACACAGATTCCAATTAAGGGGAGGGTTCCCTCAGGTCACCTCCTGAAGATCTCTCCTTTGGAGACATCCTAGAAATCCTAAAACAGAGGGGTGATTGGAAGCCCTCAAACCCATCCTCTGAGGAATCTGTGTTGTTGCAAGCTTTTCATGCCTGCCCCTCTACTTCCTGGGTGACTCCACCCACTGACTATCCAGTTAAACTGTTCAGCAGGAATAGAAAACTCCTGATTCCATAGAGCCCATTCCCCATAGACCAGAAAAAATGTTAACAGCCCCAGAAGACCAACTACATTGGGGAAAGGGTTTAGTAGTAGGTGCCATGGTGGTGGCGGCGGCCACCAAAAAGTAAATCTCTAAGAAGAGTCCTACTCTCCATCCTCCCAGCCGAGAGTCTCAGACAATGGACAAGTTTGGAAAGCAGGTCTTTGCATCATCGACCTTCGCTCTTGGGTCCTTGAATTTCATGGCACATTTCACTGGACTCCAAACGGATCTGATAACTGAGCTTTCAGACACCTTTGCTGGAGCTGTCTGACAAGGCATGGGGTGAAGTTGCCTCTCAGCTTACCACACTAGTCTATATCAAACTCATCCATATGACTCATTACTCATGCAGTCGAAGGGACGTCTAGGGCAGAGAGGGTACAGGAGTCGCCATAAGGGGCCACACGTGGATGCGCTTATGTGACTTCACAAAACTTTTCAGATCTTCCTTCGTCAATGCTCCTATTTGACGATTCCTCTTTATTTCACCCTAAAGTTAGAGAGACACTAACCAGGTGTGAAAAAGACGGAAAGACCATTTCTGCTTTTCTACTCCTCAATGATCCTTTTCTAGAATTTAAAGGAGTGGGAAAATGTGGTTCAAGAAAATCCAAGGGCCTTTCCGAGACTCATGTGGTGAGAACTTCCCCCGGGGCAGAGGGGGAACTCTTAATGGAAGATGCCTTCCCCGTGGTAGAGGGGGTCAGCATAATCAGGGCTCCAAAGATTCCTTTTCCAGACAGCCCTACCAGCACTCTTGAACTGAGGCCCAATTGCTTATTGCTGGAAGCAGTCGGGGAAGATTTTCACTGCACCAAACAGCCTGACACATGATGACTTCATATACTTGGGTGCAGAGAACCATCGCCAGAGGTTACCAGAATCCCTTAAGTCTTTTCCAAACTCTTAAAGAAAAGAAGAAAAAAGCAGGTAATGGCCACCACACTGAACAGCTTCAAAACTTTTACACAATTAAAAACACAGGAATAAGCGCTTTTGGGACCAAGCCCTTCTTCAGATTGGGACCAAGCCCTTCTTCAGATACAAAACTCAAATGAAACTGAAGTATTTGTATAGCTCTTTAATCAACATTCAATACCTTTTCTTTAGTGCAGGTCTTAAAGGTATAACCCCATTTAAACCTGGGGTTTTGTATGCTGCTAGCTCAATGATGCATTTAGATTCATTCAACTCTGGCTCATTATTCATATCACCTCCCCTTTTATTTTTATTTACACATTGTATAACCATAAACTTAAACTTATGATTTTCATACTTAGAAATGTGCTGGAAAAGTGCATTATGTTCTTGTTTTAATCTAAGAGGGCGAATCGTTCAAAATTCTATTTTTCAGCATGCAGTTAGTTTTTCCTACATAGAATGAGCTGCAGTCCTGACAGACAGCCAGGTAAATCACATTCTTTGTTTTACAATCTGCATACAAATCAAGACAATATTGTTTTCCTGATACAGGATGTACATAGGATTCTGCCTCCACAATGTACTCACATGCTTTGCAATTTCTGCACTTCCGTGTACCTGGACATTGTATAAAATTGTTCCTACTTTTTTCTGTCTTCCCTTCACAACATAATAAATCCTTCAGATTTTTAGATCTAAAGCCAAAAACTGCTTTTTCTCTCACTGCCTTGGCTATTTTTTTATCTGTCAGCAAAACATTCCAATTCTGTTTTATTACATCACATATTCCTCTTATGTTATTACTATATGTTAACATTAGCCTCGCATTGTCCATCTGAGGCTCTAGACTGAACGGGTATTCCATCCTGTTGTCTGTGGGAGAACCAAGGTCTTAGACGTATTACTTCTGTATTGTTTACTCTTAGTAATAGCATCTTTAACTCTTTTCATTGTATCTCCTTCGACAGAGGTTACTCTCTAACTTGTCTATTTCTTGTTCAAAATGTGTATCCTGCATACGTATACGTGAAATTCTATCAACCTGCTCTCTTATTATACCATTGAATGTATACCTTGGATGCATGCTGTCATAAGATAGCATGCTCTTCTTCCAACAGGTTTTTCTAAATAAGGTCTTGTTTAAAACTCCATTCTCATCCCTCAGCAAGTTAACATCCAAAAAATCCAAAGCTCTACTGGAATACTGCATGGTGAATCTATGGAAAGTGGTCGTAGATTCCAAATATTCAAATTCTTGTAAATCCACAACCCCCCCCCCCCAATAACAAAAAAAAAAGCTTCATCCACAAACGCACATAGAAAATTAACTTGTCCTTCCATTGATGTTGAATATTTGGAAGCTGCAACATGGGCTACTCCTCATACCTTTATCGCTCATTACAAATTGGATATGGTCTCCAGGGGAAGAGCACCCTTTGCTCTATGGTTCTCAGGAGTATCCTTCCTTAGGGCAACCCAGGATCTAACTTAGCTGGGGACTCTGTCCCATCTATCAAGAATGAGTGAAGATCAACATCATCACATAAAGAAGTTATGTCCTTACCATGGCATTCCATCTGTGATGTCGATATTCATTCTTGACATCCCACCCTCCTGCGCCCTCCAAAGGACTTGTGAAGGAACCAAGCTTTGTCCTGCTAGGTTGTAGGCTTCTACCTTAGGTAGGGCTTCTGTCTTTTCTATACTAGGCTGCAGACTCTATCTGAGGTAATGGAGAGAGGGGCATTGCGGGTAAAGCCTTAGCTCAAGAGTTTTTGGCTGGCATGAGCTGTATAACAGCCAAGTTGGTTTGAGAGGTCGGAACAAAGTCCCATCTGTCAAGAATGAATGAAGATCGACCGCACAGATGGAACATTATGGTAAGTAAGTAACTTCTTTTTTTTTTTGCCATTGGAAAAATATGCTGACACTAGCATTGTGGTAGGCAGTCTTCAGCGGTGAATTGTATTGAAATCTTTAAGGGTGGAATGAAGCAGTTATGGGTGTGTTCTACCCCTGACTATCCAGGTGTAATTTCCTGAAAAAGTTATGAATTTTCAAAGGGGAACTGACAGGTGTCTTTCTTTGCTTGGCATTGAATGCATGGTTTGCAGGTATTTGGTGGTGGTCTATTATATGCTGCATTTTACTTGGTTTCCATTAGGGCTGGCTGCATGACTTCTGTTATGGTGGAGAGTACAGAGCATGTGTATATTTGTCAATGATTTGTCTTTGTCAGTAGCAAACATTGTAAATATTATTCCAGAAAAAGGAGATCTTTTTATCACCAAAACCATTCTGTCAGTAGCTATATAGTGAAGTTCAATTAAGGACCAACTCACATTTAATGCCTTAAGATTAGGGACTTCCTGTATGGCTGCACACTAATCAACAGTTTAACTTCAACTCTGCTAGTGTGAAAAAATGATAAATAAGAGCAAGTGATATTTTGTCAGCTTGAGTAAAATTTAGTTACTCGCTAGTAAGTACACTGCCTGGATGCCAGCAAAGAAGAAATTTCGAGAACATGAAAGGAAATAAACCAGAAAAGGTCAAGAGAAAAGACAGTATGGGAAGAATCCTACAGTTCAGAAAAATTAGTTCAAGCTTTAGCATTGGTTAAAGAGATGGCTTCCAGTAATTTAGAGGAAAAATTCAAACAATACTCAGAGGTGATTAAAATAAATGAAACCCTGAAGGAGTATATCAACTCGAATAACAAAAGGCTGGAAAAAAATAAAACCAGTTTTAATTAGCAATTCAGATAAACTGATAAAACTGCAAACATCAGAGGTTGAAATGAAGAAAAGGTGAGTATGAGACTACTCAGGGTGGTAGAGTTAGACAATAGAGCCCGCAGAGAAAACAGAGATTTTCTGTTGTACCATAGAAACTGGAAGGGACAGACTGTATTAATATTATGAAAGCACAAATAAACAACTGGGCTGGTATTCCACAGCAGGATTTGATGATTGGAAGGGCACATAGAGTTTCTGCTGCAAACCTGACCATGAGAAAGTAAGGATGAAATCATATCAGCAGAAGGAGTTGATTCTTACAAAACTGAGGCAGAAGGAAAAACGTTTTAAAAGTTGGAGACAGCAGAGTGTTTGTGGAAAATGATTATTCACTGTATACTACGTAGAAGAGAAGCAAATTTATCCCAGCAATCTGGGAATGTAGAGCAGCAGGTATGAGATTCAAACCGTTGTATCCCGCTGTCTTCAGAATTTTTTTTCTTGAAGGATCAAAGACTTTTTTTTGATGCAGAACAGGCTAAGGAGGAAATAGCTTATCCAACAAAAAGTGAACCAGCAAACAAAAGGGAACCCTGCTTCTCATTCTTCTGCCAATAAAGCACATAGACTTCCCAGTGAAACCTTTTCCAGTGTTCCAAAGGAAAATGCTCAGTAGACAGAAAAAAATGCACTTGAGTTTTCTAGAAGAACCTGGAGTACCTTGGACTTGAAACAGAGTCTGGTGTTGGGAGATGTAGATGAAAATGAAGATGACCAACAACACTGAAATTGGCGAATAAATGAAACTATAAAGCATCAGTTACATTTGTGAAATATGGCTTTGTTAAACTTGTGGGTGGACTGTAAACCATATACCACACTTCATTAATGTTTAGAAGGACACTAAAAAGGAAAAATAAATAAAATAATTTTTCGTCTGATTTTAATCTTCATGTAATCCTTGACTGAGCTGTGTTCCGAGCCTCTGAACCAACTCGGTCATTATTCCATCTCATGCCTTCCAAAATTCTCAAGTTAAGCTCTGCCCATAATGCTCCTCACCAGATTACCTCCGATCTCGTTTGCCATGTCATAGTGCCAGATGAGTTCGCTCTGAGCTCTCGAGTGATGGCTAATTTTCAAAAACTGTAAGTTAGATTTTTCTGTTTTCTTATTTTCTATCTATATTCCTTTATATCTGCACTACCCGCTCCTCTTTTAGATGCTCTTTGAGTGTGTGTTTTATTTCTCTGATCTATCGTCAGGTAGTTTCTCAAGTACCATCGTTGGTACTTTTTTCCCCCTTTACCTTTGGGTATTTTTAAATACCACTGTTGGTATTTCTTTTCTTTCTGCTTTTTTCCTTAGTTTATTAAAAAAAAAAAAAAACTTTCCTTTCGGACTTCTTGTTACGAGTGTTTGAGTGTGTGGTCTTTGTTGTTTTTAATGGCTGACAAACCCGTTAAGGGCACTTTGGGCTTCAAGAGGTGCCAGAAATGTGACTGGAAACTTCCAAATTCAGATGGACACACTCTGTGTCTATTGTCTTGGTGTGGTCCATCTACAAGAAGACTGTGCAGTCTGTCACAGTTTTAGTTACAGAACTCTTATTGACCATGAAAGCAAGTCAATTTTGAAAGTCTATCTTAAATCTGATTTTTGACAAGGCCTTATCTGGTCCTAAAACTGAAGCCAGCTCATCATGTTCTTCCTCCTCTACCAACCCAAAGAAAAGAAGTCAGTCTGTTCCGACAGGTTCATCAGAACTCCCAAGCAAAGTGCTAAGACTCCCATGGTGCTTACAGCTCCTTTGGAACTGTTGGGCAAAACATTCAACCTTCGGCGCCAGCAGTGCCTTTTTCTGCACCAACGACTTTGGTGCTGATATCTTCGGTACCTGTTTCAGTACAAGCTACATCAGTACCGATGTCCATTAAGAACACTTCGGCTTCGTACTCTTGGTCGGTACTGAAGAGAAAGGACCTTTCACTTGTAGTTTTACCATGAACCACATATTCCCCTTCAGTAGATCCTTTTGTGGCCCGTCGTCCCAGCCCCTTTTTGGAGAAACATAAACCAAAATCTCCATCATCATCTTCCGTTCAATCCACCAAGAGTTTGTCTGAATCTACAATTCAACAATTTCATGGCAGTGGTAGCAGCTCACCTCAGACTGCTAGGATTCCTAGTGTTTCCATATCTAGGTGACTGGCTCCTTACCATTCCCACCAGGCATGAACTCGTAAAGGCACAAGGTTATTCTCTTCTTCTTTGTTTCATTTTAGGAATCACTGTAAACCACAAAAAATCCCATTTAGAACCATCCCAACAACTGGAATTCATTGGAGCTATGCTTGACTCCGTCACTGGCATTGCGTCTCTTCCCCTAGAAAGACTTCAAAAGGATCACAAGTCAGTCAGATCATTTACAGCAAGAAAGTAACAGCAATACTCGTAACCAAACCAAAAACAGACAAGTTCAGTAAGACCATCCACAGCCAGTCAGCCAGAAGTAAATCCAACTTCTGATGGTTATTTTATGAAAGCGCTCAATCCTGTTGTGTGGACAATAAACTTGCGTCTTTTGGGGATATTCCTCTAGTATGTCTGTGGATTTACTTCTGGCTGACTGACTGTGGATTGTCTAACAACAAGACTCCTCCTACAAACTCTAGGGTCAATGGCAGCTTCTTATTGCTCGAGTTCCCCTGGACAGATTTCACATGCAAATTCTTCAATAGCTTCTGGCCTCCTAGTGGTCCGTGTTGAATCAGCCAATGTCCCATTTGATTATAATCACCAGTCGATGCAAAGGCCGAGTTGGTGGCTCCCTTCCAAAGAAATTTTCAGGACATCCCTTTATCCATGCTGAACCCTAAGCCATAGTGACCACAGACGCGTCCCAGATAGAGTGGGGCGGGAAAGACAGTCCAAGACACTTGGTCCAAGCTGGAGACCAATTTGCATATCAATGTTTTAGAGATAAGGGCCGTGCTCCTAGCGTTGCATGCATTTCAAGATACCCTCCCCTTGGGAACTATTGAAATTCAAACTGACAATATGTCAGTAGTCTGGTACATCATCAAGCAAGGGGGCCCAGATCTTACCCTCTTTGTCGAGAAGTGCTCAGAGTATGGCAATGGGCTGTTTCTTCCGGCTTTCTAGTGGCAATGCTCATTCCGGGGAGCTCCAGTGTGATTCTGGACAAACTGAACAAATCATCCTCATGCCTCAGAAGTGGTTTCTCAATCCAGTGGTGGTGGAAAAGGTGTTCTGCCTTTGGGGCCAATTTTGCTGTGGCCTCTTCACCTCCCCTCTGAACAAGTGCAGCAGTTACTTTTCAATAATCCCCCCAATGGGGCAATCACCCAGAGACACTCTCCTTCACAATTGGCCCCGGTCTATTGTACGCCTTTCATCTGATTCCCCTAATATGCCAATCTCTAAATAAAGCCAACAAGTTGAACAGGATAATCCTCATCACTCCATTCTGGCCCCGGCAGGTATGATTTCCCTTCCTATGGCCTAATTTATTTCAGAAACCCTGGATACTGGACCCAGCTCCAGACCTGTCCTCCCACCCGGAGGAACTGGTTCATCCGAATCTGCAGCATCTCATACTCACTGAGTGGCTTCTCCAGTTCCTATGATTGCCAGGCATCCCTCTGTCACCTCCTTGGTCCAACGCATCATTTTGACCCACCACAAAACCTTCAAGAAAATTGTACTGTAACAGGGGGCTACAGTTTACTAAATAGTCACTAGACTGTAATCTTGACCCATATAAAGCACTCATTGATAAAGTTCTAGACTTTTTGGCTTTACTCTGAGCCAGGTACATCAGCCTCCCATATTCAAGTGCATCTTCCTGCGATATCTAACTTCCTTATTGGTTTAAATGATTCAGCCCTTATGTCACTTAAACTTGGCAAAGCTTTTTTTGAAAGGAACCATAATGCTCAGACCTTCATATAAAGAGCCATCTGGGCCATGGGATTTGAATCTGGTACTTTAATCTCATGTCAGTCACCCTTTTGAGCCTTCAGCAAGTTGTGACCGAAAGTATTTGTCCTAGAAAACCTTATTTTTAATAGCTATCACTTCTACCAGAAGAATATCTGAAATACAGGCCTTATCCTGCCAACCCCCCTACTTAATCTTTTTCATAAGGGCATGGTCTCCCTTTGGACAAATCCCTCCTTCCTACCAAAGGTTGTTTCCGAGTCAAATATCAGTCATACTGTACAACTCCCAATCTTTTTTCCCATCTTTTCCAGTAAAGGGGAGTACTAATGTGCACAGACAATTATGCTTCTACCTTTACAGAACAAAGGAATTCAGAAAAAATGACCAGCTATTTGTTTCCTTTTCTTCAGTAACTTTAGGGAGTCCAGTATCTAGTTACTCTGGCTAAATGGCTTAGATACTTTATCAACTTTGTGTACAACTGAAAGGGACTCCACCCACCAGGACCCATGAAAGCCCATTCAACTAGAGCAATAGTAGCATCTACAGTTTTTCATGCCAGAGCTTCTTTAGATGATTGTGCAGCGGCTACATGGGCATCTCCTCATACCTTTATTATGCTTTACAAACTGGACCATTTGGCTCAATGGTGCTGTTATGTTCTTCCATTAGACCTCCCAAGATCCATGTAGTTAGGTTCTCTGTCCCACAGTCAAGGAGTACGTGAAGATTGACAACATCAGATAAAGAAATTATGTCTTACTGTAATATTCCATCTGCGTTGTCGATCTTTACTAATCATTGACATTTCCTCCCTCCTTCCCCCTGCCTTTTGAAATCTTGGTGGATCGGATTTTGCCAAAGATTGGCTTTCATAACAGACACAGATATGGCCTCTTATCTGTTATTTGTTGCCTGTCGTTATTGTTTGCAAACTTGATCTGAGGTAATTTGGTGAGCAGCGTTGTAGGTAGAGTTTAGCTTGAGAGTTTTGGAAAGCTCGAGCTAGAATAACGGCCGAGTTGGTTCCGAGGCACCGACCCAAGCCCATAGTCGAGGATTAGTGAAGACGAAAAGCAATTTTTTGTTAATATGCTGTGATCTTGGGCTGCTGGGGAGGGATAGGATGTGAAAGTGGACTGATATTATATTTAGAAATAATATATTTTGTCTTATTTTCACAAGAGTGAATGTTATATAAGTGTTTTGTAAGCAAGTAGGTTTGAAAAATAAGACGAAATGAAAAAGCCATGAAAACATGCCAAGTTTCTTACATCTGCAAAGGGTAATAGCTTGTTTTGTTCCATTAGCAAATGTGCAGTGGGAGACCAGAAAACTGCATCCAACGACAACTGCATATTCTGTTGTGAGTGAAATTTGCAAGAATTCACTGCTGAGTAGTTTTTCATGGAAATGAGTTGCCTGCAGGTGCAAGCAATAGTTGTGCGCATTCTTTGCTGATGGAAATGCAAAATTTAAATGCAGAATGGTAAGCAGATCAATTAAAATTAAAATTTGAAATGAGACAAGAATAAGAGATAACCACATCTCTGGCAACACTAATACTTACAAGGTACAGTTTAGTTTAATTTAATTTAAACATGGCCAGAGCACTTTTCCTTGGGTCAAAAAGCTAATGTTTTCTGAGAGCATACAAGCTAGTTTTCACATTGGGAGGGGAATAGAGATAAAAAAGAGCAGACAGCAGGCATTTGTAAATAGGTCCAGAGGCTGTAGCATGCACTATACCATGGATAACCTTAATTTTAGGTTAGTTGATGCCTGTGGGTGCAGTTGTCATTTTGGGGCAATTGCTCCTATCTAGAGGGTTAGACATTATTTTTGAAGAGGTATATAGTTTTGTGTGTGTATGTCCTAAGTTAATAGGGGATGGGAGTGTTTTGAAAATGTATTTAGTTTTTTTGTTTGAGGGTTTTCATTAAAGTAAAAAGCCTTTAAAATGAGAGGAAACAACTGTATAAAAGATCAGCCTGCCAAGCTTTTAGTGTGTGCATGTAACACAGAAGTTGGAAATACACATTCAAAAAACTGACACACATAATAGGTAGAACAATAGCTTTTTTATCATGATGGCTATGCTACCCATATTATCTTGGAATGTAAATAACCTTACAAGTGTAGATAGAATAAAAGGATTACTGAATTATAAGAAATCTAACATTCTTATTGCAATGTTGCATGAGGCACATTTGAAAACAAATGAGCATGGGAATTTGACAAAGGATTTCAGGTTGAATATTCTGCAGAATAAGAGGGACAAAGGAAAAGAAGAGTATTTATACTAATTGCAAGTAGAGCTCTAATAGTGTTTAGAAGTGGGGAAGGTAGTAATGGTAGATTTGTGTTTGTAAGGGGCTATTGACAAGGGAGGAAGATTGCACTGGTGTGTATTTGTATTCCACCAAAAATTGCTGTTATGGAGTTTAATAAAACTTTGGGGGACACGCTCAGCTTTCTGCAAGGAATATTACTTGTAGGTGGGGACTGGAGCTGGATTTGCAGATTTCACTGATTAAAAACCAAGATAAAAATGCAGGATAGTGAAGTAAAAATAAGACGCTGGCGCTTTACCACCTACCTGTTAAATAGAGAAGAATGTATGGAATGGGTAAGTCAGAATTATTTGAGTTATTATGAAAAGTAGAAATATCTTCAGACGTTATGGCTAGTGGGTGGAATAAAATGAAAATGGAGTTTAAAATATAGTAAAAATAAAAGAGAAAGAGGTATGGTTAAGGAGCAATAGGAATTCCTTAGGACTTTCAAAGTATAGCAGCATATGGGGAATCTTACAGAACAATAAGAGGCAGAAATGGAGATTGCTAAGGAGAAACTAAAGGAGTATCTGGATAATGCACGAGTTTAGAGTGATTGATGTTAAACAACTATTTTTTGATCACTCCACAGCACAAAAACTTTCAGCACAATAACTTAGGCAACAGAAATTAGAAGTTTGTTGCCATACTTAAGGAGCCTATAACAAGAAAAATAACCGAAGATCCTCTAGAGGTTTTAGAGATTGGAAATTTTATGAAAATATATGTAAAGTAGAGAAATGTGGCAGCAAAGAAAACACAATGGAAATATTTATGGAAGACTCAAGTATGCCAAGGTTAGAGGTAGATGAGGCTCAACAACTAACAATAAAGGTAGACAAGATAAAAATGGTGATGTATAGTCTGTCTCCAGGAACAGATGGTATTAGTGTGGAAGTTAGGAGGGAAAAAACTAATAGTAAAGATATAGGTTTTATTTAACAGTATTGTAAAAGGAGGGAAAACACTAACATCTTGGAAGAAAGCTGTGATGCTGTATTACCTAAATATGGTAAAGACCATTAGACCCAGTTTTATATAGACCCATTTTAGTTTTAAACCATGAGTATAACATTTATATGTCTCTGCTAGCTAAAAGAATAGCAAAGGTGTTGCCAGAATTGATAGACATGGATCAGTATGGCTTTGTGGAGGGGGGGGGGGGCATTTGACATTAGTATAGCAATGATGATCCAAAGGAAGAGGAATTTAAGAAGATACCACTGCTAGCAGGTCTTGATAAAGTAAGTTGGGATTTCATGAGTAGGGCAGTAGATGCATTTGCATTCCCTGATGCAGTAATAAGGTTAGTTAGGAGGATGTATGAAGGACTGGAGGAAAGAATTGAAGTTTGAGGGTTCCTCTCTGATAAGTTGGGTTTAAAAAAGGAACCAGGCAGGTGTATCCTCTTTCCGCTATTTGCTTTATATTCAGAGCCATTGGTAAAGACAATAAGGGACTCAGAAATGCAGGGATATAATTTGTATAGTAATCAAGAAAAGATGACTTTATTTGCAGATATGTACCTAGGGTGGCACAGTGCGTAGTGTTGTCCCCTCACTGCAAGAAGTTCTGTGGTTCGAATCTTCACTGTGATTCTGTGCGAAGTTTGCACGTCCTCCCTGTGTTTGCATGAGTTGCTTTGGTTTCCTCCCACATTCCAAATACATGGCGTATGTAGATTTGACACACTAAATTTGCCGTGTGTGTTATGAAAGAACAGTCGCAGTAGGGAGCACCAGGTGGTGTGAACCTTGGTTCTAGATAATCGTTACTGTTGAAGTGACACCCCAACCCCATTTGTATAAAATGGGAAAGGGGGTTATGGATGGATAGATTATTTTGTACCTGATAAATCCAGAAAGGGACATCAGTGTTGTGGAATGTTTTAAGACCATTTCAAGTCTTTTCACCATATAAAATCAATGAAGATAAAACAAAGACTATAGCCGTAAATATGTACTCACACATGAATTGGTTCAGCAATAGCCATATATATGTGGATGTGATAAGATGAAGATTATATGGATTAAAAAGGCTTCTGTTATTACAGCTAAGGATATGTGGAAAGATGATCAAAAAACATACAAAAACTGAGAAACTGAAAGGTCGGTCTTGGGGATATGGATAGCAAGATACTAGCAATGAACATGTTTTTAGTTCCTTTAGTTTTACATGCTGGTCGGGTATAGTTTTAGCAACTAGAGGAAAAGCTGTGGACAGTAATTAATAAGAGCTGAAGGAATTTATATTAGGGAAAGAAGGCAAGAGTTAAGTGGGATAAGTTGATCCTTCCAAAAGAACAAGGTGGTTTAGGATTACCTGATTTGAAGGGATGTTTTAGTCCTACACAGTTAAGATTCATATAAATAACACAAACAGATGATTATGATTCAGAAGGGAAAGGCATGATGAGTGCGTGTGCGTGTGCGTGTGCGTGTGCGTGTGTGTGTGTGTGTGTGTGTGTGTGTGTGTGTGTGTGTGTGTGTGTGTGTGCGTGTGTGTGTGTGTGTGTGTGTGTGTGTGTGGTTTGAGAAGGAGTGTGGGATTTTGGGTGCATATCCTTGAGGAGAGTTATAACAGCCGTACAGAATGTTATATTCATAATTGAGCAGAAAGGATTGTAAGCCATCATGCAAGTAGAAAAACGAGATTTTGCCAGTAGGGATGAATGCAAGTAGTACTACAGAAAATAGGCAAGAGGGGGCTGGAATTAAGTGGAGAAAGCTGGCAAAGGATAGTAACCAAAAGAAACCAAAAGACATAGGAAAACAGTCTTAATCCCAACATCAAGAATCAAGCACAGCTGCAGTTGCATTAACACATTTATTTTATGCACTTTTGTTCCAGCCAATACAGAACTTCTTCAGAATAACACATACATAAACTTAATCCCTATTTATTAAAACACTTAAAATAAACGTGTTCACACAGCTGCCCTTGATTCTTGGAGTTTGGAGTAAAACTGGCAAAGGAGCCAAGGTATTGGGTGTAAACAACTAGAGAGAGAAAGGTAGTAGATTAGGATGAGACCAAGAAGATGTTTGGACTGCAGGCTAGAGTGTGCCTTTGGACTGCAGGCTAGAGTGTGCCTTTGCTACTAGGGATTGAGATCAGAATATAATAGGAGAATCTTAAGTGAGACCTGCTCTGGTGGAGTTTTTAGTTGAATCTAGAGCAGTAGCTGGCACTAAAATGGATAATTAGGGTGTATAAAATATTGCATGATAACTATCAGAATCAATCAGGCAGTTAGTAAAGATTGTGAAGAGAGACTGGAAAGGTAGTTTACAAGACAACAATGTGAGGACATGTGTATGGCTCCCAAATATGCAACATAGTCCAAGTTTAGAATCTTTGCATAGTTATTTTATACCCCAAGCAGGCTTCAAAGATATTTTCCTCCAGTAGGTAGCAAATGTTAGAGGTGTGATGGGTAAGAAAGAGGCAACTGGGAACATGTTTTGGGACTATAATGAGTTAGCAGTTTTTTTAAATTCCTTACAGAATCCTCTGTCAGAAATCTTGGATGAGCATAGGGCTGTAACTAAAGAATTCATTTATTTTTGAATGCCTAGACATAGTAACTCTGCATAAAGTTTAACATTATCACCTGTCAAAAAAGCATTTATTAGAAAATTGAAATCAAAGTCTAAACCAACTGTTTTTGATGTATTGAATATTTTGAAAGTAAAAGTACTAGAAGACGGATCTTTTAGAAAAGGGAAGGAGCAAGTTACATAGAACTAAATGGAAATTGTGGGAGCAGTACATGCAGAATAATGTTCAGTAGGAGGAGTGAGGTTTAAGTGAAGGCAGGAATTCAGTAATTTAGGTAATTTGGGGCTGATAATTGCAAGGAAAGAAAAGACATGATGTACAGTAGATATAAAAAGTTTACATACCCCTGTTAAAATGCCAGGTTTTTGTGATATAAAAAAGAGACCACAATAAATCGATTAAATTTTTTTTCCCCACCTTTAATGTGACCTATAACCTGTACAATTCAATTGAAAAACAAATCTGGTAGGAGAAAAAAATATAAAAAATAAAAAAACGTACAATAAGCTGGTTGCATAAGTATGCACACCCTTAAACTAATAGTTTGTTGAAGCACCTTTTGATTTAATTACAGCATTCAGCCTTCTTGGGTAGGAATCTATCAGTATGGCACATTTTGACTTGACAATATTTGCCCACTCTTCCTTGCGAAAGTGCTCCAAATTTGGCAGATTGAGAGGGCATCTCTTGTGCATAACTGTCTTTAGGTCACCTCACAGATTTTCTATTGGATTTAGGTCTGGGCTCTGGCTGGGCCATTCCAAAACTTTATTTTTCTTCTGGTGAAGCCATTCTTTTGTTGATTTGGATGTATGCTTGGTGTCATTGTCATGTTGAAAGGTGAAATTCCTCTTCAGCTTTCTAGCAGACGCCTAAAGATTTTGGGCCAAACGTGACTGGTATTTGGAACGGATCATAATTCCCTCAATCTTGAGTAAAGCGCCAATTCCAGCTGAAGAAAAGCAACCCCAAGGCATGATACTTGACACCACCATGCTACACCGTGGGGATGGTGTTCTTTTGGAGGTGCAAAGTGTTAGTTCAACCTTGGTCTCATCAGACCATAACACATTTTCCCACATGCTTTTGGGAGACTAGATGTATTGTTTTGCAAATTTTAGCCATGCCTGGATATTTTTCTGTGTATAAAAAAAAAAGGCTTCAGTCTTGCAACCCTACCCCCATAGCCCAGACATATGGAGACTATGGGAAATTGTCATGTGTAGTACAACACAAGCAGTACTTGCTAGAAATTCTTGCTATAGGTCTCTTGGCAGCCTCCCTGACCAGTTTTCGTCTTGTCATCAATTTTGGAGGGATGTCCAGTTCTTTGTAACGTCACTGTTGCCCCATATTTTCTCCACTTTTTGATGACTGTCTTCACTGTGTTCCATGGTATATCCAATGCTGTGGAAATTTGTTTCCTTCTACTGACTGATACCTTTCAACAGCGAGATCCCTTTGATGCTTTGTAAGCTGTCTGCGAACCATGGCTTTTGCTGAAGCAGGCAACTGAGTTAATGTCAGGAAAATCCTATTAGGACAGCTGAATTTTATTTGGGGTTAATCAGAGTCTTTTTAATAGATGGCAGGTGTGCACCCAAGAAGACTGAATGCTGTAATTAAATCAAAACAAAACTCAGCAAAACTGAAATAAGCAAAATGGAAGCCTGTTGTAACAGAATTGCCCGCTTTGCTGCAAATTGCTCGTATAGAACTCATTACTGTACTGCTTTTGAGACAGCTCCACTGGCTCGAACTGCCTAACCTACAATCAGCTCTGCCTCTGTCATTCTATCTGTTACCTCCCCAATAAGTGTCCTGCCCTCAAAAACCTAGTACAACATCACTCGGCCAAAAGGCCTCTTAGATCAATGCAAACTACTACTAGATGTCGCCAACAGCTACAATAGCTTTGGAGATGCACTATATAGTAGTTCAGTGGCTAAAAAATGGAACTCCTTTAAAGACCTCATCAGGCAACATCTCAAGCAAAGTTGGAAGTGCCATGATTGCTCCCCAGTCTAGTGAAAGCGGATAAGGTACACATACTAAACCTAGAGTACTTGATTAAGATTGAAAACTATTCTCACAAACACTGGCTAATCTACAGTGTATGTACTGTACCTGTGTACTATGTTTGTATTCTACCTATGTTCCAAATTTCAGCTGTACACCACAAATCTATTAAGTACCTTTATTTTTAAATTAATATTTTTTTGTTTGTTTCTCTCCACTGTAACTGTTGATGTGCTGCATACCACTGTAAAAACATGTCTCTTGTAATTTGTGTGCATACTGATCATGTCTAAATGTATCTGTAATTTTTCTGTGTGGAGCTTTTCTCCCGGGGCCTCTGCTGAAAAAGGGCCTTTTCGGCTCAGACACACACCCCCGGTTAACAAATGTAAAATAAAATAAAAAATAAAATAAAAAGGTGCTTCAACAAAGTATTAGTTTAAGGGTGTGCATACTTATGCAACCAGCTTATTGTACCTTTTTTATTTTTTATATATTTTTTCTCCTTACAGATTTGTTTTTCAATTGAATTGTACAGGTTATAGGTCATTAAATGTGGGAAAAGTTTTGAAATGATTTATTGTGGTCTCATTTCTTATATCATAAAACCTGACATTTTAACAGGAGTCTGTACATTTTTTATATCCACTGTATAATGTATGTAAATGGGAAAAAGGTGTTAATATGGTTTTTCTTTTCTGTTAATGTACGTTTTCTTGTGTCTTAAGTGATAATTTAATAAAGTTGTTTAAGAAAATGTCTTAAGATTAGAGTAGCAGTCTTAGTGCATTTTATACCCATGTGTCGAAGTATAATTATCTGAAAGTTTAAAAATTGTCACATTCGACTTGTGTGTGACATTTTTTACATTGGTGCTGAATGCATGTTTTTTTCAAGAATTTAAGGACAGTCTGGCATTATTGCATCATATTGTTTTTTAAATAGCTGCGTGGATGACTTTCATTATAGTGAGGAATGCAGAGCATCTCCGTAATGTGTGTATGGTGGTGTCTGTGAAGACATGTTCAACTGAATTGGGAAGCTTTGTCATTGCATTTAGGCTTGCCCACCTCCTTGCATATAAAGTGATAAATTTTTTTTCTGAGAAAATTCAAATGGCTTCAGAGATATTTTGTACTGTTCTGTCTATGATTAGGAGTGTGTCCCCATGTGGTACCACTTTTTGTCTTTTGCTTTACAACACACTGCAGTGAATTTGTTTTGAAATTGTAATTATTAGTATTTGTGTCCAAATGAAAAAAAGCTTGGTAATTTTAAATGTTGTAGAAAAAAAAATGTTTTGCTTAGATACAGATGATGTCTTTTCTGTTTGTCCTTAGTGCTTATTATTTTATGCAGTGTGCTTTATAAGGATGAGTGTCTAGGTGTCTTGCATTTTATAAGAAAATCTGAAAGCTATTTAGAGCAAGAGGTGCTGTCACTTGTAGGCTGAATCTCACTACTGTAAGAATGGCAATTAGAAGATGGTAGACTGCAACACTTGAAAAGAGGAGCTTCTTAAATTCTTTAATTTTCTGACTATTTTATTATGATTTGAAGCCTATAGAGAACATGTGTTTATGTACATTCTTTTAAAATGTTATAAAGGGAGGACTGCGTAGTGGAAGAATCCATCAGTTCATCAGGTGTTAGAGAGTGACAAATTTTCTTTAACTTCTGAGGCAAGTGGCATTTCCCAGTAGACTTTGATTAGATCTACTGGACAGGAATCTTGCCTCATCCAGTTTTTCTTAGGTTTATTGGTTCATAGGTGTGTACTAGGCTAACTGCCATTATGGCCTTTTAAAGCTTAGCCATGCATCCCAAATCTCTGACAGGTTTTGGTACCCTTGATAAGTCTAAGCAGGGGATAGGGAGATGAAACATTTACAGGCTACCTGTGTCCATTAGAGAAGTGCCAAACCATGGAAGAATTACCAGTTTCCCATCTAATTTTCCAAGTTGCACTTCAAGTGGGTTGGGAGGAACTCTGCTTCACTTGAATGGGGAGTCTGTTCCAGAGAAGGGGTAGTCTCCAAGATGCACAACTGTCTCTCCAGCAGGTCCTATTTATATCAGAGGCAAGGTTCAAGTCTTTAGAACTTGTAATTTAGATGCTGTTTATGTGGATATTCAGGAGGTTCAAGAATCATCCTTGTATGCCAGGAATTGATTCTCCTCAACAGCCTAGGAGACAAAAAAGGATAGAGCCTTGAGACCATCTGCACAGGGCATGTTGCACCCTGTACTCTTTTAGAGAGGAACCTCTGTGGACATTCAAAATGTTAGATATGCATGGTTAGGTGGATGGCAAAGGGGGCATTGTACTAAATCAAAGGTATGATGAAGGCTGAATACAGTGGAACAGTGACGTCTATGGACCTAGGTTCCATGCATTTATTTATAAGCTGCTTAACATAGAATGGTTTTCTCACTACTGCAGACACATGATGGTCAAAGGCTAGATTAGTGTCCGTGTGTCCCCAAGTCCCTGATTACTGGGTCAATTCTTTGCAGGTGTGTTCTCAATACAGTAGTTAGCAGGGGGTGGATGACTTCCCAAAGGGTACTGTGATGCATTTGTTGGTATTTGGTTTTAGTCTATGGCTCTGACAAAAGATATTTGTCTGTGTCCGCTCTACATGGAGAACATTAGTGTCAGGTGATTCTGAGACTGCTCCTTATTTGCAGTCGTCTACGAATGAAACCATACTGGGTTGGCTCCAGTGTTTGGAGATTTCCTATGTTATTGCTGATCATTTTGATGGTAATTCTTTCCATGGTTTTGCATACGAGACTAGTGAGACTTGTGGGTCTGTAGTTTCCAGAGTCTGTACATGACCCACCGTTGTGCAGAGGGATGACTGTTGCTTTTCTCCATTCGTGAGGCACAAAGCCTGTTGGGAGGCTATGGTTAAACAGCAATTCCAAAACGCCCGTTAGGTTGTTTCATGCTATTTAGAAGGCATCCTGGAATATTATATGGGCCCATTGATGCGGTGCTCTTTGCCTTAGAGAGAGCATTGCAAAGCTGTTCCCTAGTAGAGGGGTTATATTTGATTATATTTCCTGAGGGGAGGTTGAGGAGGGAGGGAGGGTTAATGTTTGAGCTGAATTTGTCTGACAGTAGGTTTGCTGTACATCATCTGGCTTAGTATAGGTGGCTGCATTAACAATGAGCTCTGCACCCAATTGTGTAGTGCCTTTGAGGTTGTGGACATGGCTAAAGAATGCCTTGTAGTTTCCTAGGCCAGATTTGCCTCTAGTGTGGCTTTAGTAGATTTTATTTATCCTCCGAGTTGTTTTTAGTTTGAGTGCTTTAATCCTACTGGGTGCTACACCTAATTTATGCCATGAATTTCTTCCTTCTGTTATACAGTCTATTGATGTGATTTTTGAGTTAGTTCTGTACTATTTTCCTGGTGGGTATAGCTGCTTCTATGCAGCTATTAACATGCATATATAGAGTTTATTTGAACAGCTCCATGTAGGCAGCAATGTTGTCAGATTTTATGGAGGGTTGACATTTTTCCAATTTATCACTTAATAGTAGGAAATTGGACTTGTAGTTCCTGAATATTCCAGGATTAACAGGGATTCTGGGTTTTGTTCTCACTTCAAAGGAGACTATTTTGTGATCTGACCTTAACAGAGAATATATTACACTTGGGGAGTGTACAGCACTTTCCCATATTAGTGAAGAACAAATCCCAGTTTGTCTGCACCCCTGGTTGGTGTATTGACAATCTGGTCTAGGGAGTTTGTTTACAAAAGCCCAGAGATCTTTGTGCTTGCATGTTTGTGCATCTTATATGGTTCTCAGACAGATTACAAAGTCATCTGATAAAGGAACTCTCTGATACCCTTGCAGAAACCATGTCTGTGGAGGTGAAGGACTCTGTCACCTCACAGCTGTCAACCCTTTAATAGATGTCAAACTTGTCCATGAGGCTTATTTCCAGTGTAGCAGAAGGAACCTCAGGGACAGTCTGTTCAGGTAGAACTATCAGGAGAGACACCTGGATGCACTTGTGCTAGTTTGTGGAGCCGTTGATGTCCGTTTGTCAGTTCTCCTTTTGACAGCACATCTCTTTTTGGCCCCAAAGTAAAAGATATGTTGTCTAGGTGTGAGAAGAATGGAAAGACCCTTTCTTGCATTGGCGTGCATTTTTTCCACCCCACCCCCCAGAGATCGTTTTGAAGAATCAATGGGGAGGTGGAAAGATGTGGTTCAAGAAATCACAAGGATCTTTCCAAAATCCATGTGGAGGGTCTTCCCCAGAGGCAGAGGGGAAAACTCGTATGGTAGATGTTGCCCTCATGGCAGAGGAAGCCCACAACATTAAGGGTCCAGAGAACCTTTCTTTGGCAAACCCTTGCAGTGCAGCTCTCTTGAATGGAGGTCTGATTGTCCTTCTCTGAAGAAAATTGGAGGTCATTTGTCCCTGCACCAGAGAGCCTGGCTAGAGAATAAGATACTAGGGTGCAGAGGATTGTATCCAGAGGTTATACAATTCCTTTTTCCTTTCCTCCTCCAATTTCCAGGAAAATCCCTGATATTCCACCCATTAAGA
This sequence comes from Protopterus annectens, assembly GCF_019279795.1. NCBI lineage: Eukaryota > Metazoa > Chordata > Ceratodontiformes > Protopteridae > Protopterus > Protopterus annectens. The sequence continues at coordinate 697,337,229 of NC_056734.1, read as the reverse complement.
GGGATCAAGCAGCCATACAAATGTAAAAGCTGCTAAACAAGAGATTCATCCAAGAAGTCCTCCCCAGACCATAAAGGATCCAGAACTTACTCAGGAGTCTTTTTAGTGCCAGAGAAAACAGGGGACTGGAGACCAATTCTGGATCTCAGTAAACTAAACAGATTTGTTCAAAAGACGAAATTCCAGATGGTCACGATTACGTCCATTCTTCTGTTTTTGAAATGATTGGATGTGTTCAGTAGACCTCCAGGATGTGTACCGTCGTATACAAATAGAGGTGATCCAGGAGATTCTTGCTCTTCCGGCTAGGAGCCAGTCATTATCGGTTCAGAGCACTGCCCTTTGGTCTCACCACAGCCCCAATGGTGTTCACCAAATGTATGGCAGTGCTGGCAGCTCACTTGAGGCGACAAGGATTCTGTGCATTTCCATACTTGGAGGACTGGCTCATTACTCCTCCGATTAGGCATTGATGCATTATGGCAAGAGAAGAGGTCATCCACTGTTGCCCAAGGTTAGGAATACCCTTAAATTTCGAGAAGTCAAATCTAGAGCCAACTCAAATCCTAGAATTCATAGGAGCTCTACTAGACACAAGGTCAACAATAGCTTTCTTTCCCCTTTCCAGAGTTCAGACTTTAAAGTCACAAGTCAACATGATACTTTGCAGTACCACAGTTTAGGCTTGCCAAGTTCTACAAGCTATAGGATCAATGGCAGCAGCGATAACCCTTGTTCGCTAGCCAGGTTTCACATGAGAATTCTCCAGTAGATGCTGGCATCTCAGTGGTAGATTCTTCAACTACCCTTGACAGCCCCAATACTAATCAGACTTGTGCACGAAAAGTCTGTTATGGTGGATCCAACTGGATCAGTTGCTACAGGGTCGTCCATTTGCCCCCTCACAACCCAAGGCCGTAATGCCCACGGATGCTTCCCAGCTAGAGTGGGGGGGCATTACCTGGGAAAGATAGTCCAAGGCATGTGGTCCCCTGAAGAGGCATATGCTGCAGTTGAGAGCAGTGCTTTTAGCATTGCAAGTTTTTCAGGATGCTCTCCCGTCTGGAACAATTGCATTTCAAATGGACAATATGTCAGTAGTTTGGTACATCAGCAAACAAGGAGAAACCAGATTGTACCCCCCATGTCAAAGCGCTAAGGATGTGGCAATGGGCAATATCTTCCAACCACTTTCTGTTAGCAATACATATTCCGGGGAAGTCTTTCTCTTAGCAATGCATATTCTGGGGAAGTCCACCATACAAGCAGACAAGCTGAGCAGGTGCATACTGTTACCTCACAAATGGTCCCTCAACCAAAAAGTGGCGGAACAAATTTTCCACAAATGGGGCCAGCCATGCTGTGACCTCTTTGTATCATCTCTAAACAACAAGTACAGCAGCTATTTGCCTTGATCCCCTAATGGGGTAAGTCATTGAGGAATGCTGTTCTCCATGATTGGCCCCTGGATTACTTTACACAGATCCCCCAATTTCCTAATTCCATCAGAGCTCTACCAGGTTGAAGACCAAAGTTATCCTCATTGCCTCCTTTTAGCCTTAACAGATTTGGTTTCCCTTCCTTTGGCCTCACTTAGTTCACCAACCTTGGACTCTAGACTCAGCTCCGGACCTCCTGTCTTATCAGATGGGCATGACACATCTGTACCTTCTGAGCCTTAACCTCGCAGCTTGGTTTCTCTAGTTCCAATAATAGCCAGACAATCGATGCTCTCTTCCCAGGTGCATCACGTCTTATCTTGCCTTAAGCTATCCACTAGGAAATTTTATGCTAGTAAGTGGAAAAGATTTGTACATTGGGCTACTCAAAAGCATATATAGATCCCTTCTCGACACCAATTAATCATGTGCTGGAGTTCTTGATACTGCTTTTCAATCAAGGGGCCAGTTTTTCAACAGCGAGAGTCCAATTAGTAGCAATTTCTAATTTCCATAATGGATTTGATGGCCGTTCACTGTCTTCTCGTAAAGTATGTAAAGCCTTTTTGCGAGGCACAGTTTGTAAACCTCCTATAAAAGATCACATGCCACAGTGGGATCTCAATCTGGTCCTGCAATCCTTGATTCTACGACCCTTTGAAGTCTGCCCATGATTGTGACCTAAACGTTTTGCCTTGGAAGACCTTATTTTTAATTGCAATCACCTCTGCCATAATTTTGGAAATTCAGGCATTGTTGGTGAAACCTCCTTATCTCATTTTGCATAAGGATAAGTATCCTTCCAAACTAATGCATCCTTTCTGCCCAAGGTAGTATCACAAGTCAACATCAGTCAATGTATTCATTTTCCAGTATTTTTCCCAAACTATTCCAGCAAAGGAGAATATTTGTTACACTTGCTAGATGTGCATAGACAATTCCGTTTGTCTTTTTATAGAACAAAAGATATCAGAAAAACTGATCAGTTGTTTGTATCATTTGCTGGCTTGAAGTTGGGCGCACCTGTATTTAAAGTTGCATTAGCTAAATGGCTTACTGACTGTATCTCCTTTATTTATAACAAGACAGGAATGACTTTGCCTTACAAAGTATGGGTTCATTCTACCAGGGCAGTAACTGCCGCTTCAGTTTTCCAGTTGAGAACGTCCATTGAAGATATTTGTTCAGCTTCAGCTTGGGCTTCGCCTCGCACCTTTATCTCTCATAAGCTGGATTTGATGTCAAGAGGTAGAACATCTTTTGGTTCAGTGGTGCTCAGAAATATGCTTCCTTGAATCCACCCTGGGTACTAAGTAGCTGGGTATCAATAAGGAACAACAGGAAGCAACCAAAAAGCAAACAACGAACACAATATCCACCAAAAAGATTTAATACGAACTGAATAAACACTCTGACGTCTCGGCCAAAGCCTTCAAGGAGAATCTAAGTAGCTGGGTACTCTGTCCCATCAGTCGAGGACGGAATGAAAATTTGACATCAGATAAAAAAAGTTATGTACTTACCAAAAGGTTCCATATATGTTGTCGATTTTCATTCCTCTTCAACTCCCCTCCCATCAACCCCAAAACCTTTTAGGCTTCCTCTAGAAGAGTAAGAGGATATAACAGTTGGGTTGCATCCTTTTGTTTCCAACTCCAGAAGTGGCATTGCCCTTCCTGTTTGAGACTGTCGTGTAGTATTATGTTTCTTTTTGTGTTTTGTTGTCACATGATTCCACTTGGCTGCTGGTCATGTGATTTTAGACCTGTATTTAAGCTTTCAGTTTTTAGATTTGAATGTATTAGTATTGAAGAAGGGTTCTGCCCGATAGCTTTGCTCTGTATTAAACTGGTTTTTCCTACCAAGTTTTCTTTTTTTGCTCAATCTTTTGCAGTCAGTTTCTTTACTTATTTTCATTGCTGTTATTGGGAATTCCTGCATAGGTCTATCTCGCAGCCTTTAGCCTTGTAATGGCAGTTCAAATGGGTTTGAGTTCTCTTGGGTCTCTTATTAACATTGAGACCAACCCATTGTTGAACTACACTGACACTGTGATCGACACTGCTCCTGATTCTGAGAGTCTTGCTGAGTTTCATAGGATTTTACAACTACTTGAAAGAAAAGTAACTGCTTTCAAGCGTTTACAATGGCAACGTTTCAGCTTTTTAGCCTATGTGGAAAGAGGTATTGTTCCACGGGACTTAGAATTCTCAAAATCGTATGGTAACACACTTCATGAGTTACTGAAATCATGGCAACAACTTAATATTAAGCTGTCATTGGATTATATGTGCCTAATGAATCTATTTTTTGTTAAAATAGAAGAGGACTATAAAAGTGAAATTTTTGTTTTGGAGAACACTATCATGGAAATGTCAGTGTTTTCAAAGGTTACTCATACTTACCAGCAAATGCTTGACAGATTACAAGCCTTTGATACACGAATGGAAGCCACCAAAAAACGGAAGCTGCTACGAGACATTGGGGATTTCCAGAGAGGCCATATCTTTTCTTGGCGCAAATCAGAGAATTTCCCTAATGTTAATCATCAGAAAATTGCCCAGAGAGAGAGGCATTAGATACTCTAGATACTTTTCAGAACAATGCACCGGTTATGGACGCCCCATGTACACCACTGATGAAGGAGGTTCCTCCAGCTCTGGCAGCGAGTGAGACGACCCAGCTGACGTCAACGTCTACAACTAGTAGTGCATCCGCATCTACTGGAGCTAGAAACAAACATGATGGCAGTCACAACGCTGTGAATGGAGCTGGAAAGAAATCACAGCAACTTACTTTAAATTTTGCGCATAAGCGTTTTCAACTAGAGCATCCTGAAACGGTGTCTAATAGGTCCCCGAAATCTAGAGGACCACCAGTTGCACAGATTGCACATGTAGGTAAACGGAAGAATGATAGCCCTTTAGGACTCAACAAAGTAAGTCGCAAGTAAATGTTGTTTTAAATTTATCTACCTTTGAGCTACAAACAGCCCATTTTTCCCTTCTTAGTAAGGGATTTAAGTATATACCCTCCTGCTGTGATGATGTTGTCTCCGCTTTGACTGACCTTAAAGTATTTGTTCGAAATTTGAATTTGAGACTTTTATTTGGGGACTCTAGTTCACTTGGAGAACAATGTAAACGATGTAGTATCTTTATTCCTGTTAGTGTTCCGGTTCTGAGGGCCTTTCATGACATATGTGAGCCCCAGATTAGAGAACTTTACTCTAAACCCCTGAAGAATAAGATTTATAACTTGAATTTCTCTGAGTATAAAGCACTTAAAAGTTTACAGCATTGCAATGACATTGTTATTAAGCAAGCGGACAAAGGTGGCATGGCTGTTATAATGGACAGTGATAAATACCTATCAGCTGTTTCTCTGTTACTTGAGGATGACACTGCTTTTAAAGTTATTACATCAGTAGATGTGAAAAAGTGTGTAAGCTATGTGAATATGGTAATTTGATCTACAGCTAAATGGTGATATTGATTTAGATCTTTTTCATTTTTTCACTGTACCATGCCCTTTGACTCCACACCTATATGGCATCCCTAAAATTCATAAATCTTTAGAGAATCCACCGATGAGACCCATTGTGTCCGGGGGAGGTTGGGTTACAGAACCGATATCTGTATATTTGCATAGACAGCTGCAGCCCTACTTGCTTGGGTGTAGCACTATTTTAAAGGATACCTATGACTTATCTAAGTTACATGTATGGTACAACAATGTAAGAATAGATTTAAGTTCTAAGACACACTACTTGGTAAGTCTTGATATTGTATCCCTCTTTACAGTCATCCCTAATGATGTTGGCTTAGAACTTCTGAGAGATTTTATGCTATCTCAACCTAACCCCGACTATAGACTTATTGATAATATCTGTTGTCTCATGGACGTAGTCCTGAAAAACAATGTCTTTATGTTTAATGACTCCCTATTTCTTCAACTTACAGGGGTAGCTATGGGTACCTCGGTTGCAAACACCTATGCCAACTTAGTTCTCTATCAGTGGGAACGGAATCATCTATTTAATGATAGGAATATGTTTGTCCACAACATTAGTTTTTACCAACTGTTCGTGGATGATTGTTTCTTGGTATGGAATGGCACATTGCATGACTTGAATGGCTTTGTCGACTATCTAAATTCCACGACTTAATTTTTTGAAGTTCAAAATGGAAGTGTCTGATAGTACGATGTTTTTCTAGATGTTAAACTTCAGTTGCAAGAAGGGCTTTTGAATACCAGTGTATATAGAAAGGATGTAAGCTGTGGTAGATACACACATTGCAGTAGTATGCATGCACCACATATCTTTAAGGGTGTAGTAAAATCGCAATTTACTAGAGTTAGTAGGCTGACTACAGATGACGCACAGTTTGTTTCACAGCTGGAAGAAGTGGTAGATGACTTCTCATCTAGTGGATATGATGCACAGTTACTTTCTAAATTTAAATTAGACACGATGGAAGCCAGGCAGACTTTTTTGAGACCTACTTTCCTGGAGGGTATGAATAGCCCCCCAAATACCTTAAACAATAATATGAATAATCAACCATCTTTGATCAGATATATCACAACTTATAACAGAAGGTCTAACTCTATCAGACAAATTATTTCTAGGAATTGGGTAATTCTAATGGCACTCGATGAGCTGAAGGCATCACTGGGTGATAGACCACATTTTACTTACAGAAATATGAAGACGATTAAGAGTTTACTATGCTATAAGGATTTTTATAGACCTAGTTATGTACCAACTGCTGTTAAGCATGGCACATTTCAATGTTTTAACTGTGTCATTTGCACTTATATTTTTGGTAATGGCAGTGATACGTTTACACACCCCACCAATGGTAAAATATTTAATTTCAAAACCTCATTCACGTGCAACACCCCGTTTGTTGTTTATTTGGCTATGTGTATTTCATGTGCCTCATTTTATGTGGGTAAAACCACACGTAAGTTGAAAGAACGCATTATTGATCACAACTCTGAGATTAGGAGATGTTGTGATAAAAATGCATTATATAAACACATAGGTACTTATGGCCATGAACATACTTTTAAATTTAGAGTGATTGATGTAGTATGTCCAAATGCAAGGGGTGGTGACATTAATAACTATCTTGAGGTTAAGGAGTTTGAGTGGATTTTGAGACTGGCTGCTGATTCACCCCCTGGTTTGAACAGCACGGTTAGTTTGAAACCTATACTAGTGAAGTTACATATTAGTAGAATAGGTTGATTTTTTGCATTTTATATTTATTATTATTTTTATTCACATTTTATGTGTATATATTAGTATTATGTTTCTTTTTGTGTTTTGTTGTCACATGATTCCACTTGGCTGCTGGTCATGTGATTTTAGACCTGTATTTAAGCTTTCAGTTTTTAGATTTGAATGTATTAGTACTGAAGAAGGGTTCTGCCCGAAAGCTTTGCTCTGTATTAAACTGGTTTTTCCTACCAAGTTTTCTTTTTTCATTCAATTCCTGCCTTCCCTTAAATATCATTCCTCCTCCAAAGCATTATTCTGCATGTTTTGTTCCTGCAGTTCCCATTTTTTCTATGCAATTTTCTACTACCCTTACTAACAATCCCACTCCCAGTTCTTCTGTTTCTGTCACTATATTCACTGCTTCTAGTATGGCTGGTTTAGACTTTGATTTCCATTTTCTAGTAACTGCTTTTTTAGCAGACATCAAAATTAAACTTGGCAAGGCCTTAATTCCAGGCTTTTCCCTTTCTGTATTGCAGCTTAAAAAACTATTTCCCTGGTTACACCAGTTTGCTCACTCATTATTTCTGACAGTGTAATCTACAGGAAATTTAGTCTGCCAACCCATTACACCCCCAAAAAATATGATCGGATGTCCATTTTCATTCTACCCTCAACTGATGAGTTTGGATCCATTCCCTTGGAATCCGACTCGGTCATTGCTAAAGCTCATGGCAACCAAAAAAGAGCTTCTCCCTTACCTATAATGCACCAACCCCAAGTACCTGTGATCTCATTTGCTGCTTTCAGTGAAGGACGTGGCAATCAGTCACTCTCGAGTGTTTGTTATAAGTCTAAATTTCTATTTCTTCTTTAAAGATTTGAAAGTTTTTTTTTTTTTAGTGTTTAGTTTGTTCTCTTACCTGTCCTATATTTCTTACTGGTTCAAGTATTTCTTGAATACTATCATTAGTATTCCTTTTTCTGCTAACCTCCAGTAATTGTTATTTCTACCATTGTTGGTACTAGTTTCCTTTTCCTGTCTCCAAAAGTTGAAAGTTAAGTTAAACTTTTCGCAATATTTTTTTGAATATGCTGGAGAAAGGCTGCAAGCTTTAAAAAATGTTCAAAATGTGGACATAAGATTCCCTTACTGAATGCACACACCTTATTATTTTATTATAACTATTTATTATTATTTTTTAGCACCTCTTCATTTACAGGACTATTCAATATGTCATGCTTTCAATCGCAGGACTCTGATTGAATGCAAAAATAAATGAATCTTCTTTCAAAGAGGTTATATATGGGGACAAGTCTCCCAAATCAAAGACAAAATCAGGGTTTAGAGTTTACCCGAAATAGGAATAAAAGAGATTCAACTTCAACCTCTGATCCAAAAAACACTGAAATTGTCTGATCCGGTTCGCTTGGATCCAAAGAAACAAATGTTGATAGATCCAAGACAGTCTTATTCAGACCCTGCTGCTGCCAGTCCATCTAAATTTATTGTACTGCCAAGGACTAAATTTTCAGCCTTTGTGGATCTGGTACCCTCTAGGGTATCCTCCGCCATTCTGAAAAGACCCAGATCTCCTTCAGTCTTGTCTGCTCATTCTTCCAGGAGCCTTACAGAAGATGATGTGGAAAGAGTGGTGAGAAAAATCCTCTCAGCCCAGGGTCAGATTGGTGTCCCCTTGTCTCTTTTACCCCCCTGTTTGTCAGGAGGTCCATTCCACTATTACACCCCCAACACAACTTCCTCCTCTGACTCCTTCAGTGGTCTCAGCGTCTGTGGATTCCAGCTGCCCAGATCTGTCTGGCTCAGATCTGAGGATTGCAATATCCCTGGATACTAAGCTTAGTCTGAGCGTTCCGATCCCATCTGATAGGAGATCTCTCAGAGCTGAGGCTTCCCTGTCTGATGTGAGGTGTTGCAGTCAACTCAAAGGCTTTTGGGAGTCATCTGTGTGCCTCAGATCCTTGGCATTGAACAGCTCCACTCCAGCTTCCACCTCTGAGATTTTTTCTTTGGAGTGGGGGAGGGTCACGATCCAGAAGCTTGCCTTCTCTGATCAGAGGACTTCCTTTTGTCCGAGGTGATCAGCTTTTGAGGTTGTGAAGAAAGTTATCTCTGCCTAAAAAGAATGGATGGATCCATCTCCTAGATCTTCATCCTCTGATGTCTGAGCGTTCAGTCTCATCAAATCTTTCCACATGGACAGCTAGTACCAAGACGCCAGGCTTCCCCACAGGGAATCTTGATTTCTTCTTCTGATTCCTCTCCAAATCATCCCATGGAGGAGGTCTCTAAGATGTGCAAGAGGAAGCACCTAGACTCACCAGAGGAGTCCATCACAGAAGATAATGGATTTTGCTGAAGGTGAAGGGTCCCTGTAATCACCTCCTGAAGATGTCTCATTTGGAAACATCCTTGAAATTCTTAAACAGAGAGGTGGCTGGACACCCAGCAACCCTTTGTCTGAGTCCATATTTCTGGAGGCCTTCAGTACTGGCCTGTCTACCTCCTGGGTGACTCCGCCTGCCGATGAACTCATTGAGTTGATTTCTCGGCAGGCATGGAAGCAATCTGACACCATTGAACCTATATCTTGGTGACCAGATAAGATTATGGCACCACCCGTGGACAAGCAGTTTTAGGGAAAAGGATGCCAATTGATGCCATGGTCGTAATGGTGGCCACCAAAAAGGAACTTGCTGAGAAGAGTTCCACTGTCTATGCCCCCAACGGGGAGTCGCGGGTGACTGACAGATTTGGGAAACGCGTCTTTGCTTTACCAACCTTCGCTTTAAGGTCTCTGAATTATTTGGCACACTTTAGTAGACTTAGGGATTTGATTAAGGAGTTGTCGAATATTCTTAGGAGCTGTTTCTGAAGAAGTTAAGTCATCTGTGACTTCTCAGTTGGCTTCGCTGCAATCCATTTTAATTCCCCCATGAGGTTGGTTTCGCATGTAGCAGAAGGAACCTCAAGGGCAGCGGGTTCAGTCATTTCCATTAGGAGGTATGCCTAGATATTCTTGTGTGATTTTGCAGAGCCCTTTAAGTCCTTGTTCATCAATGTTCCCTTTGACAACACTACTTTGGTTGGCTCCAAGGTGAAGGGACACACTACTTGGGTGTAAAAAGGATGGAAGGACCCTGTCTGCTGTAGGCATATGTTTTTTGACCCCTCAAAGATCCTCTTCTAGGAATCCACAAGGTGGACAAAAGATGTGGTTCAAGAAGTATCTGGGTCTGTTCCAAGATCCAAATGGAGGAGGTTCCCCCAGAGGCAGAAGAGGGAATTCTAATAGAAAGCACCCCCATGGCAGAGTTGGCATGCAGAACCAGGGTTCCAGCGAATCTTTCTTTGACAGACCCTACCAGTGCTCCTGAAAGGAGACCCCAATAGCTCACCTCTGGAAGCAGTTGGGAGGCGTTTATCCCTGCACCAGAGAGCCTGGCCAGACTTTCAATTCTCTGCACCCAGTATCTTTTTTCCAGAGGCTATACAATTCCCTTTTCCCTTCCTCCTTCAAACTCGAGAAAACTTCCCAGTGTTCCACCCAGTCAGAGGGAACAAGCAGCAATTTAAATTCAAATGCTGCTAGAGTCATACAAGAGGTCCCACCAGACCCGATAGAATCCAGGACTTATTCAGGGTTGTTCTTGGTGCCAAAGAAAGCAGGGGACTGAAGACCAGTTTTGGATCTCAGTATATTAAAGAAGTCAGTTCGATGAACCAACTTTCAGATGGGCATGGTTCAGTCCATTCTCCCATTCCTGGGCCAGAACGACTGTCTTATAAAGATGAACAGATGATCCAGAAGGTATTTACATTTTGGCTGGGAGCTGGTCACTGCCAGTTCAGAGTTCTGCCCTTTGGTCTTAACACAACCCCAAGGTGTTTACCAAGTGCATGGCATTAGTAGCAGCAGTTCACCTGAGACTGCAAAGATTCTGGGTTCCCATATCTAGACAACTGGCTCATTTCTGCACCAACCAGGCATCAATTATAAGGGCAAGTGACCAGGTTCTCTAGATATGCTCTCTTCGGAGGATAACCATAAACTGCGAGAAGTCACAACTAGAACCAACTCACACCCTAGAATTCATAGGAGCAGTCCTCAACACAATGTCAACCACAGCTTCACTACCGCCCTCAAGAGTTCAGAACATAGGAATCCATGTCGGAAAAATAATCTGCAGTAACTAGGTTTCAGCCTGCCTTGGTCCTTCAAGCTCTGGGATAAGTGGCAGCAGTGATAACACTAGTATCTTTAGCCAGATTTTACAGGAGAATTCTTCAGTGGATGCTAGCCACACAGTGGTCGATACTTTACCAACCTATGTCTTGTCAGATACGAATAACTCAGACATGCAAGAGCGATCTTGGGTAGTGGATTCAGTCTGATCAAGTTCTACAAGGCCGTCTGTTTATTCTCCCTCAGCCCAAGGTCGTAGTAACCACAGACTCTTCCCAGATAAGCTGGGGGGGGGGCATTTTCTGGGGAAAACAGTCCAGGGCAGTTGGTACCCTGGAGGGGCCAAGTTGAATATCAGTGTCCTAGAGATGAGAGCAGTGCTTTTAGTATTGCAGGCTTTCCAGGATACTCTCCCCTTGGGGGGACTATTGTAGTACAGACAGACAATTTGTCAGTAGTTTGGTACATCAACAACAAGGAGGGACCAAATCCTACCCCTTGTTTCGGGAAGCTGTCAGACTGTGGTAATGGGCGATCTCATCCAACCGCCTTGTCATAGCAATGTACATTCTGGGGGAATCTAGTGTGATAGCAGACAAACTGAGCAGCTGCGTTCTTTTATCCCACGAATGGTCCCTCATGAACATGATGGAAATGATGCCCCATCAATGGGGCCAGCCTTGCTGCAATCTTTTTGCCTCTTCCCTTAAATGCAGCAGCTACTTTGCCCTAATCCCCCCACTCAGGGGGGATCACCAAGGGATGCAGTACTTCACTTTTTTGCACCCCCCCCCCGGTCTACTTTATGCCTATCCACCAATCCCATTGATGTCCAAATTCCTACAGAAAGCTACCATGTTGAAGAGCAAAGTCATCCTCATTGCACCTTACTGACCTCAACAGATTTGGTTCCCCTTTCTTTGGCATCACTTTCTTCACCCACCTTGGATTCTGGATCAGACTCCTGACCTCCTGTTTCACCCAACAGGCATGACTGCCTGGCTTCTCCATTTTCATTAACAGCCAGATGACCTATGCTTTCTCCTGTCTGTCAAATACTTTTATCTTCCCATAACCTATCTACCAGAAAACTCTATTCCAGCAAGTGGAGTTTGTTTACTGGGCTCATCAAAATAATAATGATCCCTTTCAACCCTGGCACACACCATCCTTGAATTTGTGACACATTTTTTTTAAGGAGGAGCTACTGTGTCTATGGTTAAAGTTCAGTTAGCAATATCAAATTTTCACAGTGGTTTCAGTGGTTCTACTGTAGCATGTCATAAATTGAGCAAAGCCTTTCCTGAAAGACATTCTTCTTCTCGGACCCTCTTTTAAAGATTCTACACCCACACGGGACCTGAATCTGATACTGCAGGTTCTAATTCAATTCAGCCCTCCTTCAAACCACAGCCGCATGTGAACTGAAATACATTTCTTGGAAAACAATTTTTCTGGTTGCTATTACCTCTGCCAGACAAATTTCTGAGATTTGAGCATTGGCCTGTAAACCACTATACTTGATTTTTCGTAAGGACAGAGTTAATTATTGACTAATGCAACTTTTTTTTTAAGTTAATGTCAGAATCTAATATCAAGTCCAAAAATATACCAGTATCTTTCCTAAATTTGCTAACAAAGGTGAATACATGTTACATTTATTGAATGTCCACAGACAATTATATTTTTACCTACATAGAACAAAAGATTTCAGAAAAACTGACCAATTGCTTGTTTCATATGGAGAAGTAAAATTGGGAAAACAGGTTACCAAAGTTACAGTATCTAGGTGGTTAACTAATTGTATTTCATTTGTTTATAACAAATTGGGCATTACTTTACCAAAACCTTTACAGGCCCATTCAAGTAGATCCATGGCCACCCCTTCAGTATTTCAATCCAGAATATCCATGGATGGTATATGCGCAGCAGTAACTTGGCCTACTCCCCATACATTTATTACTCATTACAAATTGGATCTGGTCTCCAGAGGTACAGCTTCATTTGATTCAGTGGTGCTTAGAAATGCCCTTTCTCGAGCCCACCCTGGAATTTAGGCAGCTGGGGATTGTGTCCCATCAGTTGAGGATAGAATGAAAATTGACATCAGATAAAGAAGTTATGCACTCACCATCACGTTCCATCTGTGTTGTCCATTTTCATTCTTCCTTAACACCCCACCAATCCCCATCCTGTGTAAATTTCTGGAAGAATGAATAGTTACAGGACATGACTGTCCTTTATATTGAGTTTCAGATGTAGTCGTCTTTGTATTTGACTGCAAATATTTCCTGTCTACTAAAGTCAGTAAATGAGATCTGAGGTACTTGGGGGTTGGTGCATTATGGGTAAGGGAGATACTCGAGAGTTTTTAGTTGCCACAAGCTTTAGCAACAGCAGAGTTGAATCCAAGGGATCGGATCTGAACCTATCAGTTGAGGAAGAATGAAAATGGACAACACAGTTGGAACGTTATGGTGAGTACTTAACTTTTTCTCCGATACATCTTTCTTCCCCATCACATCTCCAGCATTTGTATTCTACCTGAGGAAGTCTGCTTGGGGTCTAAAAGTACCTGTGGAAACACTTCCAAGCAAAAATCCTAAATCTTCCAGACCTTATTGATTTCCTTCATTGTTTCTTTGTGAATTGTTTATTCAATCTCTCTTCCTATTCCTTTTTAACTTTCTCTGATTGATTCATATAGTTATCATGCAATATTTATATGACCTACTAATGATTCCTTTAACAGCATCTTCTTTTCTAGATTCTACCAATATCTGTACCAGTGCTGGTCTTTCACTTAGGATCGTCATATTCCTTTCTGTTTGTCTATACTTTATGAATTTGTGGCCTCTTCCTATTCTCTTTCACTCTCTGAATTTTTTTCTCCCCATACCTTGCCTTCTTTGCCAGTTTTCTCCAGTACATTAAAGCCTCCTCTTGCTTTTTCTATTCCCCTGATTGCAGTCATCCTTGTCAGCATGCTCTCCTTTCTCCATTCCTGTGTTGGGTTATTTTTTAGAATACTTTCTGCTACTTTATAAATATAATATTCTGTATGGTTATTATTCTCTCTAAGGATCTGCATCAAAAATCCACATCTCTCTGTATTTCTTGAGTGTCCCTCCTGTTTTATCACTTTCCACTTTGAATTATATCTTTCTACTTGTGCTATGTATAGGCGCCTTAACTGTGTAGCTCTGAAATACCCCTTCAAGTCAGATAATCCCAAACCCCCTTGTTCTAGTGGAAGGATCTTATCCCACTTGACTCTTGCCCTCTTCACTTCCCAGATAAAATCCTTCAACTCATTATTGTTATCCATAACTAAAAATATTCCTCATATGTGTGTACAACTAAAAGGATTAAGACGTTTTCACTGCTTGTATATTTCTGTCCATATCTATAAAAAAAGAACTTCCAATTTCTCAGTTTTTGTATTCTCTCTTTAGTCTTTTCCCACGTATATTTAGCCACCATAACAGAATCCTTTTTAACCTGTACTTAATTTTATCATATCCCCATAAATATGGGTATTGCTGAGCAAATTTGTGTGTGGCTGCCTAGTTTATAGCTATTGTCTTTGTTTTATCTTTAGTTGTGTATCCCAAAAATACTTAAAACTGTCTCAGAATGTTCCACAACACTGAAATATTCTTTTCTGTTTTTTTTAGGTACAAAATATCCTCTGCAAGTAAAGCCATTTCTTGGTTGCTATACCTTGAATTTCTGAGACCCTGGTTACTCTTTTCAAACCGAACTTGAGTGGAAACCCCCCCCCCCCCCCCAACACACACACACACACACACACACACACTTACTTTAATTTTCATCTCAGGTCTCTTGTATATATATATCCTCCTAACTTAACCTTATGCTCTCAGGTAATGCAAATGCTTTTATTGCCATACTCATAAAATCCCATCTTACTCTGCTTCAAGTCCCCTCCACAAAACCACATTGATACATATCTATCAAATTTGGCATCACATTTGTCATTCTTTTAGCAATTACAGATGCAAACACTTTGAAATCATGGTTTAGAGTCAAAATGGGCCTATATATGGCTGGATTTAATGGGTCTTTACCATCTTCAGGTATTACAGCCACCACAGCTTTCTTACAGAATGTTGGTGATCCTTTTAAAATACTATTAAAACATTTCTGTTCTTTGTCACTTTCTTCCCTTCTAACTTCCACAAGAAGTGTTGGAGACTAAGCTAATGTATCCTTTGTTCTACCTTTGTAACATGCTGGGTTTTTCTTTTTTTGAACAAGAAACATCTTTATTAAGATGTTCTTCATACCACATTGCTGCAGTCCTAACACTTGGGTAGTCCGCTGTCCCAGTCGGCCCGAATACCAAAGTATATGGCTGACGTCGGTCAAGGCGCATTAGTCTGACGTCAGGGTACAAATGCGCATGACCGACGTCATATCCTCAGTCTTTTTTGCCGCATGGTCCGATGCAGAAGCAGTTTTGCAAGTGCAGGTTGGCGTTCTGAGATTTTCCGAAGTCGGAGTTTCAGACCGAATCCAAGTTGGCTAAGTACCCCGTTGGGGATTATTTTGGTTTTTTCTTGCCTCAGTATTTTACCGGATGTCAGAAAAAGTGAATAACTGTATTTCTTGTGGGAAACAGATACCTCATAGGGATTACCATACCTTGTGTATACCTTGCTTTAGCCTGAGCACGACGTTGTTGGCTGTCGCTCTTGTGCTAGATTTAACAAACGCACTATAAAGAGAAGATTAGATTGTGCCAGGTTAGTTTTTGGGAAGCGGTGTAATTATAAAATGCCGTCGGATGCTCCGACGCCCGCTTCGTCAAAAAAGCGCAAGGACAAAACAGCAAAGCCTAGGCTGGAAGAACCGTCCATCCCGGACGTCGGTTCTTTAGAGGGCTCGGTGGAGCCAGGGGTTCAGCCAGAAACTTCTTTGGAATCCCAGGGAGAGACTTTATTACTGCAAGATGTGACCTCTCAGGAGGTAGGCCAGGCGGAAGGGGCTTCTCAGGTAGCTGTTCTTCCCTCCCTTCCTAAGGTGGTTAGGCCCTCCCCTGCTGTTTCCAAGGCTTCTCCCAGGGGCAGGCCGGGTTTTGTTTCAGGAGTTACCCCTAGTTCTTCAGGGTCTGTACCTAAGAAGCATATGCTTAAGATGGCAGAAGATTTGATTACAATGATTAGAGGTTCTATGCCCCTCCTGATAAGAGGCCTAGGGTGGAACCTGAGCTTGGGAGTTTTGAGCAGTGTTCGATGCTTCTGAGTCTTCGGCTGAAGACTTGCAGGAGTATTCCCCTTACTCTGATTCTGATGTAGATGATTCTACTCCTTCTGCTTCTCCTCCTGATGATTTTTCATTTTCAGAGACTCTTCATTCCATGAGGGAGCATTTTAAATGGGAAGGTCAGGATTTCTCTGATTCCAGGAAAAGGCTTAGGAATTTTTGTTTCTACCCCAGCATAGGCCTTTAGCTATACCTCCTGTTCTAGATGTGGTAGAGGATGTTTTGCAGAGGCTTCTCTGAACCCTGACTCTTTGCCTCCTGCTCCAGTTAAACCGGATAGATATTATAGGGTGCCTGAAGCTCATAAGTATCTTTTTAAGAGTCCTAGGGCAGACCCAGAAACTGTTTCACAGGGGCCTAAAGGTGTTAAGGCTTCTGTTGTTAAAAATCCTGTTCCTCCAGATAAAGAGGCTAGGGCTTTGGATAGATGGGGAAAGAAAGTGTATACTTCTTCCACTTTGGCCATGAGAGCTTTGAACTGCCAGTTTCACATGTTAAAATACCAAAATTATCTCCTTTCACAATTAAAGTCTAAGGTAGATGCTTTGGCGGAAGGTATTGAGTGTAAAGAGTTGCAGGATTTAGTTCATGTTTCTGAACAGGTGGGTAAGCATTCTTTGCAATGTGGTTTTGATGCTGTGCAGGCCTCTTCGAGGGTGGCTGCCACTGGTTCGGTTCTTCGCAGGCACGCCTGGTTGAGGGATCAGAATTTAGCTGAGCATGTGAAAACAAGGATTTTAGATGCTCCCTTACAATCTGATGTGTTGTTTGGTTCGCCTGTGGAAGCAGTTCTAAAGAAAATGGAAGACAAGGCTAAGTCTATGCAGACTGTTAAAGATTTTTGCAGGTTCAGCCTCCAAGTTTAGTAGAAATTGGCCTACCAAGGGGTGGACATATCCTGCTTATGATTCCCAGTCTAGGGGTAGGTCTAGACGTGGTAGAGGCAGAGCTCAAGGTTCTTTTAGGCCTAGAACAGGGAGTTCACCTGCTCAGTCTTCTGGTGAGGGCAGGGGTCAGTCCTTTCGTAAACAGACACAATGACCTGCCTTTTCAGCTGCCAGAATCCTATCGTCTGGCAGCACCTTTGGGAGGAAGGTTGGCACTTTTCAAAGAAAACTGGAGTTTAATTACCCAAGACAGATGGGTATTGGATATCATTCACCACGGTTACAGGTTTTATTTCCATACCTTGCCTCCTTTCAAAGGCATGCCAGACATTCCTCCTCAACAAAGGAAAGAGGCTCACAAGCAAATTTCTCTGTTGCTCCAAATAGGGGCCATTCAGCCGGTTCCTGTGCTAGAAAGGGGCCTAGGATTTTATTCTCGCCTGTTCCTAGTACCAAAAAAGGGGAACACGTGGAGACCAATTTTGGATCTGTCTATCCTCAACACTTATCTGGACATTCCCAAGTTCAAAATGTTGACGTTACAACAGCTTTTACCTCTGCTGGGCAAAGATCACTGGATGGTAACTTTGGATCTCAAGGAAGCTTACCTTCATGTTCCTATCAGACTAATTTGCAGGAAGTATCTGCGTTTTCGAGCTGGGAATTCTCATTATCAGTTCTCTGCATTGCCCTTTGGCTTATCTACTGCCCAGAGTATTCACAAAGGTTCTGGCTCCAGTGATAGCTTTCTTCAGGCTAAAAGGAATACAAATCTATCCTTATTTGGACGATTGCCTGATTCTGGCTCAAGGAAGGGACGTGCTTCTTCAGCATTTGGAATATGTGATAGCAGTGCTAAGATGCCTAGGGTATTCTGTGAACAAAATAAAGTCCAGTCTAGTACCCTCTCAAGACATGTGCTTTCTGGGTGTGAGACTGAATACAGCAACCCAGATGGCCTTTTTAACCCCGGACAAACAAAAGAATCTTGCTCTTTACTTCCATCAACTATCTCATCAGTCCAGGCTGACTGCAAGGACAGTCCTTCAAGCCTTAGGGTTCATGGCATCTTGTATTCTGGTACTTCCCAATGCCAAACTGCATATGAGGAAGCTACAATGGTATCTCAAAAATGTATGGACACAGCACTGCCAGGATTTGGACACTGTCATTCAAATAATACCTTGCATTCAAAAGGAATTTTGTGGTGGGCTCAGGAATGTCACCTAAACAAGGGACTCTCTGTGACCCGGCCAGAGGCGAGTCAGATTCTAACGACAGATGCCTCAGACACAGCTTGGGGAGCTCATCTGAATGGAAAGTGGATACAAGACAAGTGGCCTGCCAGACTGCAGCATCTACATATCAACATGAAGGAGATGTTAGCAGTCCAGTTTGCATTACTGGCTTTCAAGGATTTACTTCTTCCAGGGCAGGTGTTGATTCTAACAGACAACACAACTGTCATGTGGTACATCAACAAACAAGGGGAACACATTCTTATCCTCTATGCAGGCAAGCAATGATTTTGTGGGAGACTGCGTTAAGCTTGCAGCTGAATCTTCAAGCAAGGTTTCTGCCAGGAGCACAGAACTCCTTAGCAGATGTATTAAGCAGGCAAATCATGGATCCCCACGAGTGGAAACTGGATCTTCATGTATTTCAGACATTGACAGTGTCATGGGGAACTCCAGACATAGATCTGTTCGCTTCTCCACTAAACCATCAGCTGCCAAAGTTTTGCACGAAAAGGTTTCATCACACAGCCTGGAAAGTGGATGCTCTTTCTTTCAGTTGGAAAAATCTTCATGTGTATGCCTTTCCACCTCTGCCTCTCCTCCCAAAGGTACTTCTAAAGGTCAGACAAGACAAGCCAAGGATGATTTTAATAGCTCCAGATTGGCCTCGGCAGCACTGGTACCCATTGCTGAGGAGTCTGGTAAGGAAGCCTCCATGGCCCTTACCTTTGATTCCACACCTATTGTCTCAGAAGGACAGGCATCTGCTCAATGTCAAGCTTCACTCTCTTCATCTAACAGCTTGGCATATTCTGTTTTGAACCATAGCAGGTCTCAGCTTCCTCAACAAGTTTTGAATGTGATTATGGAAGCCAGAAGACCTAGTACAAGGAAAGTGTACGCAGGAAAATGGAAGAGATTTTTATTTTGGTGTGCAGCAAAGGATTTGGATGTTTCGGAGCCAAATTTGAGTGTGGCTCTTCAATATCTTACTGAGTTATTGGACAAAGGTTTGTCTTTCTCTTCCATTAAGATTCATGCTGCAGCAATTTCAGCTCACTATGATTGTGACCCACCATTGTTTTCTCATCCTTTGTTCAAGCAATTTCTTAGAGGGGCAAAGAATATAAGACCCCCACGTAGAGCTCCTACTCCTGCTTGGGACCTCAATTTTGTGTTGGAGAAACTCACTCTACAACCTTTTGAGCCTGCAGCTACTGCTGAATTGAAATATTTGTCATGGAAAACTGCTTTTTTGTTAGCCATTACATCTGCAAGAAGGGTGTCTGAATTGCAGGCCCTTATGGCGGTGGAGCCTTTCCTGATTTTTCATAAGGATAGGGTATCTTTACGTACTAATCCTTCCTTTATGCCTAAAGTGGTTTCTAGTGTGGCTTTAAACCAAACTATTCATTTGCCTACCTTTTATGCAGATCCCCAAAATAAGGGGAAAAGATTTTGCACACTTTAGATGTACACAGGCAGTTGCGTTATTATTTAAGCAGGACTAAGGATTTTAGGCAGTCTCAGCAGTTGTTTGTTTCTTTTGCTTTGAGTTCTCAGGGCAAGCCTGTCTCAAAACAAACTATTTCTAAGTGGATTGGGTTTTGCATTGCATTTTGTTATTCCCATCATGGCAAGGAGATTCCAGCTGGGATTAGGCCTCATTCCACTAGGGCTACTGCCACTTCAACAGCATTTCTAAGGGGGTGGCAACTAAGGATATTTTGGAGGCAGCTACTTGGAGTTCAGTGCATACTTTCTCTAAGCATTACCACCTTCCTCTCTACTCTAAATCTAGGGCTGGTTTTGCCACGGCTATTTTGCAGGGCATGTTGTCAGCTCCTGCTTCCTTATGATTTGCCAGCCTCCCTTACCTCTGCTTTGGGATTCTACCCAAGTGTTAGGACTGCAGCAATGTGGTATGAAGAACATAGTACAGTTTTGTACCTACCATAAATGTAGATGTTCGAAGATCCACATTGCTGCAGTCCAATTTACCCTCCCTCCTTCCCCTCTGTGTTTAGGGGTGGTTGTGTGGGTGAGGTTATACTCTTGTAAATTTGTATATATTGTATATATATATTTGGTGCAGGAGTGTGTGGTGTTTTTTGGTTTTAGCCTTATCTTTTTAGGGTCTTCTGACATCTGGGGCAAGAAAAGACTGAGGATATGACGTCGGTCATGCGCATTTGTACCCTGACGTCCTGACGTCAGACTAATGCGCCTTGACCGACGTCAGCCATATACTTTGGTATTCGGGCCGACTGGGACAGCGGACTACCCAAGTGTTAGGACTGCAGCAATGTGGATCTTCGAACATCTACATTTATGGTAGGTACAAAACTGTACTTTATCATTTATGACATTGGCAATCTTCCGTTTATATAAATGAAAACAAACCATATTGACCCATTTTTAGTTGCAGACATTATTCATGTGTAATCTGTCCAGCCATTGTCAGCCAAACATTGCATAGCTCATTCAAATCCTGTCTTCTTTTAAACCTCATTCCTTATCCAAAACGTTATTCTGCATATATTGTTCCCACAATTTCCATTTTTTATGTAATTTGCTCCTACCCTTTTCTAAAGATCAATTTCCAGTTGTTTTATGTGTTAATATATTTACTACTTCTGGTGTAGTTGGTTTAGAGTTTTCCATTTTCTAGAAATTCCATTTTTTGATAACCATTGTAGTTGCTCATCAAGGCCTTACTATGTTTAGGCAATTCCAATTCTGTATCATACCTCAAAGAAATGAGGTTTCTTAGTTATACCAGTTTGCTCACTCTGTATTTCTGATAAAATAGTCTGGAAGGAACCTCATTACACTTCCCCCCAAAAAATGTGTTCTCAATTACATCTTTCTTCCCCATCATGCACCTCCAACATTTGCTAGCTGTCTGAAGAAAAAAATCTTTGGACTCTACTTGGGATATAAAAATACTAAAGTAAACTCTTCCAAGCAAAGATCCTAAATCTTCTAGACATTGTTATATATTTAGGAGTCGTACATGTATCCCCCATTGTTTCTTTATGAATTGCTTATCCAACCTCTCTTCCCAATCCTTTCTAACCTTCTCTGATTCTTATAGTTGTGCAGTATTTTATATGCTGTACTAATTATCCCTGTTTTTAATAGCAGCTTCTGTTCCAGATTTTACTAAAAAAAAAAAACGTACCCATGCTTGTCTTTCACTTAGGATCCCCGTATTTCTTTCTCTTTGTCTGTACTCTAATATCAAGCCCTTGATAAGGGAATGCAATCTCTAGCTTGCAATCCAACTAGATTCTTGACCTCTTCCTATTCTATTACCTTTCTCTCGCTAATTATTTGCTCCCAATACTTTGGTCCCTTTGTCAGTTTTCTCCAGTAAATTCCAGCCCCTGCTTCCCTGTTGTCTGTATCCCTAATTGCAGTCATCCCTATCGACAGAATCTCTTCTCCATTCCCGTGTTGACTTGTTCTTTAAAAAAAAAAAAAAAAAAAAATTCTGCTTTATGAATACAATATTTGTATGGTGGTGGTTGTTCTTAAGGATCTGCATCCAAAATCCCAGTCTCTTCTTGTTTCTTGAGTTTTCTCCTGTTTTGTCATCATCCCTTTCCACTTTGAATTATAGCTTTCTGTTTGTGCTATGTATAGGAGTCTTAACAGTGTAAGTCTGAAATACCTCTTCAAATCAGGTAATCCCAAACCACCTTGCTCTATTGGAAGAGATCAACTTATCCCACTTGACTCTTGCCATCTTCCCCTCCCAGATAAAATTCTTCAACTGTTTAATTGTTCTCCACAAACTGTTTATTAATTGTTCACATTTTCTCCTTTGGTTTGCAAAAATATGGCTAATTAAAAAAGTTTGACTGCTTGTATCTTGTTGTACATATCCATAAAACAGAACTTCCAATTTCTCAGTTTTTGTATTATCTTTTGTTTAGTCTCTTCCCACATGTTCTTAGCTGCCCTAAAATGCTTTAGTCTGGACTCCTAAGTACTTCATTTTATCTTGTCCCCATAAATATGGGTATTGCTGAACCAATTCATTGGTACAACTTAGTTATTGCTTTTGTTTTACCTTCATTCATTTTGTTTCCCGAAAAGACTTGAAACTGTCTCAAAATGTTCTATAGCACTAAAAATGCCTGTTTCTGGTTTTATCAGGTCTAAAATAATATCTGCAAATAAAACCAGCTTTTCTTTACTACCATACCAATTATATCCTTGAATTTCTGAGTCGCGCACTTTCTTTGCTAATGGTTCTAAATAACGCTAATAACAAAGGGGAAAGAGGACGCCCTTTCCTGGTGGTTCTGCTCAAACAAAACTTATCAGAGAGGAACACGCTCACTTTAATTTTCACTTCCCATCCCTCGTATTTCCTCCTAATCAACCATATAATTTTATCAAGGAATGCAAATGCTTCTACTAACCTGCTCATAAAATCTCAGCTTACTCTGTCGAATGCTTTCTTTGCATCGAGACCCATCAACAGCAGTGGTATTTTCTTATATTCTGCTTCCCTCTGGGTTATTATTGTTCTGTTAATGTGAAATGTTTGCCTTCCCTGCACAAAACCACATTGATGCAGATCTACCAATGCTGGCATCACCTTTGCCATTCGTTTAGCCATTATATACATAAACACTTCATAATCATTGTTTAGAATTGAACTGGGTCTGTATTAAGCTGGGTCCCATGGGCCTTTGCCATCTTTAGGTATTATAACCACCATCACTTTCTTCCAGGATGTTGGTGTTTCTCCTGCTTTTAAAATGCCGTTAAACAAAACCTTCCAGATCTTTATCAGTTTCTTCCTTCCTAGCTTCCAAACTTCCATAGGAGTACCATCTATTACTTGACTTTTCTGTAGATTGGTTGTACATCACCATTTTTATCTCCTCCTGTCCTGTTAGTAATCGAGCCTCATTACCTGTAACCATGGCATATTTAATTCTTCCATAAATATTTCCATTTGTACCTTCTGTTGATTTCCATATTCCTCTGCTGTATACATATTTTCATAGAATTTCTAAAATATTTCTAATACCTCTGTTGAATCGTCTTCCTTGTTGTAGGCTACCTAAACTTGGTGATTACCCTGTCTACTTTGTTACTGCAGTCGTTGTGTTATAAGTTTTTGTGCTCTGGTGTTGTCAAAAAAGATACTTGCCTAACAGCGGTCTTTCTAAACTCTTGCATATTATTGAGGTAATCCCTTATTTTCTGTTTAGTATTCTGCAATTGCTCCTCTTCTGTTCTGTGAAATTCCCCCTATTCTACAGTCCTTTATCCTTTGTCAATTGTCCTAAATAATTATTGTTGCTACTTAAGAATATCTCTTTCATTTCCACCCTCTTTTTAAACTTCACTTTAATTTTGTCCCACTCCCTATCCTGGCTATATTTTCAGAAGAAAATGTTATCTTCCCTAATAACTCCCAAATAATTTCCAATACCCATCCCTTAAATTCTTCTGTTTTTAACAGATAGGTGGGAAAGTGCCAGTCTCTCATTTTTATTTCATTACTCTGTTTTTTGACTTTAGCTGTTATTGGTGCATGATCAGAAATTGTTATTGGTTGGGTGTCAAAACTTTCAATTAAATATACATGTTCCTATGAAATATAATTTTTGTCTAGCCTAGCCCAGTTTTTGTACTTTGTGAAATAATATCCAAGTTTTCTCTGAACTCCTACTACTGAAGTCATATCTTCCAAGCAAAGTATTTTCATAAATTTCTTCAAACATCTACCCTCTTTTGTTATTTTCCCTTCTTTTTGGCCCTCCAGATGCATCCTGACTGCTGCAAATTAAATTCTAGTCCTCACCTACAAGTAATATCCCTTGCTGAAAGTTGATTATTTTTCCGAGAATTTTCTTAAGCTCCATTATAGTACTTTTAGGTGGAATTTAAATACATGCCAGTCTTGCCCTCCTCCTTTGCCAGTAGCCCCTTAGTACTACAAATCTACCATTATTCTCTTCTTTCCCCTCTTCTATCACTATTGGATCTCTTCTTGCAGTTAATAAAAGTACTGCCCTTTTCCTCTATTTGAGATATTCAGCTGTATAACCATACCAAAATCCTTTATCAAGGTCACATGCTTAGTTCTTTCCAAATGAGCTTCCTGTAGCATAGATTTTTTTGCACTCTGCATTTTTTAAGATAGCTCACTACTGTTTTTGTATACATCTGTGAGACAATTTACATTTTAGGATAATATAAAAAGTGCTGTCATTATGTTAAGAAATTGTTATTCCTACATATCAAGTATAGCAGCTTTTTTTAAATACCTAGTTTCAGCTTTTGTGTTACATGCATACGCTAATGTTTGGCAGGTTGATCTTTTATACAGTTTGTTGTCATCATCCATTTGAACTTATGTCGCATCTTAAAAAGTTTTTATTTTGGTGAAAACCTGCAAATCTCCAGAACATCCCTAAAACCTATTAACTTAATACTAACACACAAGCTTATACACATCTTGAAGTTTAACCCACTTAATAGGAAGAATGGACCCAGTCTGACAACCATGCTAACAAACTTGGAGTAACCTATAAGGAAGGTTATCTATGATGAGATGCTTAGTACAGCGTGTGCTTCTACTTCCACTAAGTACTGTCTGTTTTTGTCTTATCTTTATTCATCTCCAAGATTTGAAAATATTTGAATGTTTTCAGAAAACATCATCTCCTAGCCATTGAAAGAGAGGTAGTCTGTTTTTATTGCCTGAGATTAGATTGTCTCTATAGAGACATAAGAACTAGACACACAGTTCTCTCCTACAAGCATTTGTCTGTTTGCTAGAGGAACATTTTTATTATATTAATTTTTTTTATTTGCTTCCTCTTAAAACTTATTACTAGATCAAGCCAAGGGCCTTAATCCAGTCATTCCCCTGTTCAGGAGAGAGAAAAAGCACATCAGTTTTTTTTTTTGTATTTTGTTCTTTTGTCCAGGCTTTTTTTTATATTGGCATTCCTGAGAAAGCTTTACTTGAGTGCAGGTTACATCACGCATTATAAAAATACTACTGTTAAGAGCTAAACTTTGTTTTACATACAGTTAACACTTCCCTTTCGTTTACCCTCTCCTAAATGTTCTTCCAAACATGAATGATATGATGTAGGATATATGCTTTTGAGTCCCCTACAAGTATAACAGAGTCAAAGTCCAATATTTACAGGTTGTCTTGTTCTGTCATGTTTCACAAATATAATTTATTTGTTAATTTCCAAGTTGCTGGGATTTTCTTCCTTTTGATCTCCATCTCCCAAATCAGTCTCTTTTCCAACATACTTATGGTTCTTCTAGTCGGCTCTTCTGCCTTTTTTTTCTGTCTGTAAAGCATTTTCCTTTGAAACATTGGAAAAGGTTTCACTGGCACAGTCTCTCTATGGGATTCATTACCAGAAGGACAAGAAAACAATAGAATCTCCTGTTTCAGAGCTCACTTTTTGTTGGACAAACTTTTAAATTTCCTCCTTAGCGTGTTATGCATAGATTTTGACCCTCCAGGAAAGAATGTTCTGAAAACAAGTTGAATACAGCAGCTTGAATCTGACACCTGCTTCTCAACATGCCAAGTTTACTGGAATTAATTTACCTCTGCCTGGTGTAAAGTGAGTAATCATTTTTCAGATACAGTCTACTGTCGTGCTCCCACTCAACTTTGTCCTTCTGCCACAGTTTTATCAGAATCAACTCTTTTTGCTAGTAAGATGCATCTTTACTATTAAAGGTCTAGGTTGCTTTGCTTTGGCCAGGTTTGGAGCATACACATGATGTGCTTTTTGAATTAACAACTGCTGTTGGAATACCAGTCCAGTTGCTTATTTGTGCTTTCATAAAATTAATACAGTCTATCTTTTCAGCTTCTCTGGCATAGCAGAAAATCTCAGGTTTTCCCTTTGTGCTCTGGCTTCTAAGTCTAATATTTTTTTAAACATTTATTTTTGAGAAGTCTCATATTCAGCCAGCTTTTCTTCTATTTCAACCTCTGATTTGTGCAGTTTCATCATGTCATCTGAATATGTTTACATCGTCTTTCATTTTCTTCTTTTGTTTGAGTTGACAATACTCCATCAATTTTTGTTTATTTTAGCTCTGAGAACATTTGACTTTTTTCCCTCTAGATTACTGGAAGTCATATCTTGCACTACAGCTGGAGCTTGCATTGCTTTTTGCTGAACAGCTGCAGAATTCTTCCCAGTCAGTGTTAATCCTCACCTTTTTTGTGATTGATTTATCTTTCAGGTCCTCTGCATGTCTTTTTTGGTGGCATCTAGGCAGTACACCCACTAGCCAGTTACTGAAATTTACTCCAAAAGACAGGGTCACTGGCTCTCCTGAGTTTGTTTTCAAACTGGGAGAGCTCAAATTAAGTTGCTATTCATTGTGCAGCCTTCGTGGAGTTCCCAACTTTGTAACATACTGTTGAGGTTCCTAACTTCCCCTACAGGCATACTGCAGAAACCAATTTTTCTGCAAGTTTGCAAAGCATTTAACTGTTTATTTTTTTGTTTTTCTTGGTTGTCTGAACGTATGGTTGACTAACTTTTTCTGAAGTTTCAAAATGTTCTTGCCAGTTTGAAAGGAATTTATCTTCAGTGGTGGTTACTAACACAAGGAATTCATATTGTTTGGAATTTTCTAAAGTAAGAATTTGTTGTATTTTCACTTTTATGCCTCCCAGATGTGTTTTAAGAACTGTAATGCCTTGAATAGAGAGCGTTTTTCTTCTTGCCAGGATTCTTTGAATATATTCAGCAAGCCCTGGGGCATGTCTGCTTTTCATCAGTTCAAATAGTGCAAATGCAGTTGAGGTTTAAGGCAATTCTCTTAGTAAAGAGAAGATAATGAAGCCTTTAATTCCACTTTCTCAAATCCAGTTCTGTAGCAGTTTTTATCATAGCTTTTGATGTTCATTGAACCTTTCTCTTTGAACTTGGTGTATATGGGGGCTTACTGCTTCACTTTAAGAAATTGAAAGAGGTGATGCATTACTCTGGATTTGACTTGTGTGACTTGGTCAGTAAGAACCTCTTGATAATTTCCCACCTAGAAATAACAGTATTATTTGCTACTTTTCATAAAGGCACTGCCACAGGAATTTTCTTTGTACAATAAATAATTAGAATTTATTGATGATCCATACTCACTTTTACAAGTGGACCCACAGTGTCAAGTTGCTGTGACTTCAAAGGGGGCATCTGCATTGGGTGAGGGCATTAAAGGGATCTGAAAAAGTGAATGGGGTATCATCCTCTGACAGTGTAGGCTGGTTGTACAAAAAGTTGTGCGTTCTTATACCATCTCGGTAAGAACTGGCTAGCACTCTATCTTTTATATTCTCCAGCCTAAATGAATGGACAAAATGTGGTTATGAGCTAACTTCATTACATGTGTTTTGAAAGGTCTTGGAAGTAATAACTGGCTCAGTTTTTGTTTTGTCTTTAGTTATCCAGAAGAGGAGGTCATTTCTTAATGCAAAGTGTACAGTTGGGTTGTTTTGCTCTGTCTTGTTCTACATTGTGTGTTGTTCTCTCACTTATTTTCTTAGTTTGTGTAACTTGTATGTAAGCCATAAGTGCTTTCATCTTTATTCTGATTTGGTTAGAAGTGGAGATCATGGCTTTTCCTCTTACAAATGCAGGTACAGGTTTTTCCTCTTCATCTAATTCATCCTCTTTTAACAGACACCTCATGAAAATAATTTTCTTCCACCAGGGGCATTGATAGTATCTCCTACCTTGTCCTTCAGTATTTGTATTTACTGTATCCTTAAGAGTTTTGCTTCTGTTTTTGACTGGTTGTCTGCTTTGGTGAAGCAGGAAGAAGATAACTATATTCAGAGCCCCATTTTTTCTTCAATATGGCATTTATTTCTTGTTTTTTTTTTCAGTTTCTGCACCCACTTCTCTTAGTGTATTCGTAAGTGTAGGTCATCCCCTCACACTGGCCTGTCATATTATTTTAACAACTGGGGTCTTCTGACAAGACTCTCCTTCTCCAATAGCCTCTACACATAATTCCTTTGTTATTTTAACAATAGGAGTCTTTTAACAAGGCTCTGTATAAACTGTACTCTGTTCCTTTAGTGTCTTTTTGTTTCTCACTCTTGTATTTATTGGACTGTGTATTTTGGCAGTGCATCTGTCTGAAATTTTTCCTCCTTTATCTTATATACCTCTAAACTGGGGAAAGTCTTAATTGCTTATCACATGTTTAGTAATGCATGGGTGTAAGGTATCTGTATTAATGCTCATTGTTATAAGCTATTCCCTCTGTCTTTACATACACACACCAATTCAGATTTCTGCTTGCTAGTTTTATAATTGCAGACATTTTGTGATTTAACTAATGTGATCATGCTTCCTGAATTCAGCATTAAGTGCCTTTCACATGATACAACATTATTGTATTTGACAACTTTAACAACTCAGTAAATGAAAGTGGATTCAGTACTACTTGTTAAAGTATTATCCCATCCCATTGGCTCATATTTCATAAGAATGCTTTTAGGTGCAGATTGATGGCTAGTGCCATCCACTTTGCCTACCAAGTACAATTGTTAATATTTTTTAGTGTTTGGCTACATGCCAAGCTCCTGAATAAACAGGTGTAGAAATGTTATCAGTAACCGTCAACTATGTGACCTTATTCCCACTTTAAAGAATATTTAAAAGAAACCAGTTCAGATGGTAGAATTTTTATTGTTTGCAGGCAAAGCATTATACTCACTCCAGAGTTTGGTATGCAATTCTAACCAGAGTTTGCAAGTTCAGTATGTATTAAACAATCCACTAAAACATCTAGTTGTTAAAAAGGCTTATGTTCAGTCTGGAATACCCACTGTTTTTAAATTATTAATAACTCCCTTTTAAGTCTGTCTTCTGCTTATAGTTTTAAAATGTTACTTGCTTTGTGCAACGTTGTAGCCACAGATGTAATGTAGTCTTTACATCAGCCATTTGTGACCTTATTGCTTTGTCCATATTAAGTCCAGGTATGGAACTTGGAGTTCTGTCCCTTGCTAATATTTCCCTCTTCAGTTTGGTAGTCCTGTTTTTTGCATTGTCTGATTATATGTACAGTGATTTTCATATTCAAGTAGGGTATGAATAAGCTTCAACTTCAGACTTTCCAGTACAGGGATGGAGTCTGGCAGTTTATTTCTTTTAGCACCTGGAGATTTCTAATGTGCATACTTTGGCTCAGAACACAGGGAGATGGGCTTTTGCCATTATGGGGAACACCAGCCCTTAATTTGCATGCGTTTGTTCCACTAGTTATTCTACCTGTTCTTTGCAGTCACCCACCATACCTTCTGCAGCTAGTAATAGGTCACGTGGCCCCTTAAGTGTGTTCTGCTTGTTCAGTATTTCAGCAGCCACCACTATGCCACAGTATATGTATGTATTTAGTGTCTAGTACATTACCAGCTGTATTAAAAAAGTAATGAGACATCTTTGTATTAATGACCACAGCATATAAAGGCCAAAAAGGAGTTAAACATAAAAGGACATGGATTGCAACTTGTTGGAGTAATTCTTCCTCCTCCTCTGAAGTAAAGACATATTGGAATTAGTATGTGTAAGAAATAGAAATGTTGTGAGCACTGCTTCTCCTATGTCAGGAGGTGCATATGAGGTACAACCCCTTACAAATGCAGGAAAGGTTTCAGAAATTGCTTCTATTGCAATTTATAACTTGATTTCACCATCTCCAGGATAGTCATTACAGGGAGTAGTATTACAGGAGAGCTAAAGACAGAAACTACAGTGTTCAGAGTTCTGGCCTTGAAATAATTCAGCATTCAAATATTTGTTTAGATTTTTGTGGTTTCGACATTGAGTTTAGATGAATTGGGATAAGATTCTGTGATGGCTCATAAATACACACATGTATGTATGTGTGTGTGTGTGTGTGTGTGTGTGTGTGTGTGTGTGTGTATATATAATATATATATAGTGTGTGTCTGTATATGTAATACACAAGCACATATGGTTTCACTGAATTACGCTGACACACCACAATGTCGACATATGCCGATTCATTAGGTCTGGTAGGTCTAGAAACCCCAGGTGGGAGAATAGTAAAATATTCCCTTTCCCCCAAGGATTGTGCATTCTCAGAGTTTGTATATATAATTAACAGGGGGAGCGGGTGGAGGGGCTTGCCCCATACATGCAGTTGACAGCATTTCCACTGTATATCTCTTGTAGTTGACTTTTCTTGCCAATTTACATTGTGGTGTATCGCCATAAATCCGTAATCCCTTATATGTGTGTGTGTGTATATTGGATTTAACCACAACAGGAAGTTTTTTGTTTGTGTGTAATATAAAACATATGTGAGTACATGAATACATACCAGCAACTGTGCATAAGCAGTATTTTTGTCATTTACCATTCATGCATTTTAACTTTAGTGTTCTGTTTGCGTTATTCAGTCGGTCATGTATAATTGGACTCTTGCCCCAAAAGTAAAAGGAAACAAATCACTACATTGTCTGAAGAAAATTTACATTTTGAAGTATGTAACCCAAGTTACCTTCAGCTGGGTGTAATTATGCTCTGATTTATTGATGGTTGTTGATGTGTTCCAAAGCTAAGGTATTTAAGTAAATGAAACCGCCTACAGCTACGGTAACCTTCAGTGGGCTACGGTAACCTTCGATGGGTCACATTATCCCCATTTTCTGATGGCATACACAAGTCTGCAGTGTGAATTCTGGATTCATGGATGAAACTATTTTTAGTAAGCAGTATTGCTTGGTTTAGAAAGCAGGGCCATACCTTTTCTAAATGTGGGGGTGGCAGACTTGAATAAAAAAAAAATAATTTAGTCAGGCATTGGGGTGGGGAAAGCCATTTAACCAATAAATGAATAGAACCAGTTTAAGTATGCTAGAAATTTTTTTATTTAAGTTCTAGCACATCTTTCTGCACACTATTTTATAAAAATGTACTCTGTATTGGACATGGTTTGTACCTAACTACACATTTAATATGAAGATCCTTGATTAACCTTTGTGTCATATCTGGTAGAGCAAATACTGATATTATAGACCAAGACCAAAGACACTCACTCTTTTCCTTTACACTACGAATGCCATTGGTCTGGTTATCGTCAAAAGTGGTACTTGGCAGTCTCTGATTTCACACCGTCCTGCCATTCAAACCTGGGAGACCTGTTAGAGGGCATGAAAGCTTTCGGGTTGCCACTTCAGTAAGTATTTATTGATCTCCAAAAAGATTTGCATATCAGCACCACCTTCTTTCTTACAGGATATTGCTCTTAATCTTCTTTATTGCTGGTGCTTACACATCATCTTTGTGCATACTACCTATTTACAGCCCCTTTGTTGGTACTTCCTGTTAGTCCTCTTTGTCACTTGTGCATTGTCGAATGAGCAGATTGTAGTCTCCATCCAGCAGACATTAGTTTTATATTTTTGTTTGTAGCCGAGCTGAGTTTTGACAATAGTATGAAACCTGTGCAGAGCATTCATCTGTCTCAAGCAAGTCTGCAGGCTCCAGAATGGGAGCCTGTGTAGGCACCCCCCACCCCCACCCCCCAAAAAAAGATTGTAATAATCTCCATTGGATGGTTCTGTAGTAGTGTACAGATTTTGTTGAAAAAAATTTCCTTTGATGGTATTCTTTCTTGTGTATGCATGGTGGGTATTGATGGTGTTGGTAGATTCGAATTGGGTTCAGGCGCCTAGGCAGCGTGACATTTCCCTGTGGTACATTTGACTGGGGGACATATGGCTGAAGTTTCAGTCAGCTGCAGAGAAATATGACTGTTTGCAAATTCCCTGTGGGTAAAGAGAAGAATGTTTCCATGCCCACAACTTCAGTAACCAAATGCACAGGGGGAAAACAATGTCCATGGTCCCCAAGGGAAAATAAGACCGCAGGCAATATGGCAGGCGTCAGCAGCAGGCTGGCCAGAGGGCAGGTCAGTGACAGTAAAAATGCAGCGGACAATAGGGCAGTGCCTTTAAAATCAGTGAGTGTGGACCACTACTCCCTTCACAGTGTCTAGGGCACATTACCTAAAATGCATACTGGAGCATAAATGTGACTACTGTAGCTTGCAGGATTTCCTCCATGCTGTAAATCACTTCTACATGTTGTAGTTACCTAAGTATATACTGTACACTGAGCACAACACTCATTACTTCTTCTGCCACCATGCATTTGGTTATTAAAGATGTGAGCATGGCAGTGTGTGCTTCTGTTTGTCCACAGGAAATTTGCAAACAGCCATATTTCTCTGCAGCTGAATGTCACTTCAGCCATGTGTCCCCAGTCAAATGTACCACAGGGAAATGTCTCGCTGCCTAGGCGTCTATACCCATTTGAATTACTTATTGGTGTATGCTGCAAATGTTTTTGATGCAGTTCTGGAGTCTGTGTTAGGTCCTTTGTACTTGGCACTATAACTGGTTCTGTTTTTTGAGGGTAGGTGGATAGAGTAGTTTTATTTTTATCATGTTGTGTAATGCCCATTTGTAGAGCCGTGGTAGTGCAGCGGTTAGCATTGTCGCTTCACAGCAAGAGTGTTCTCGGCTGGAGCGTCTTCTGTGTGGAGTCTGCATGTCCTCCCCGCAGTGAAGTGATGTTAAAGACATGCAGGTAGGTGCGTGCGTGAATGGGTGTGCCTTCCTTGAAGGTTGGGCGTCGGGCTGGCAACTCTGCACCGTAAAAATCCACTGCCAATCATTAGCGGACCGGAGTTCCTCTGTGGCGACCCCTAACTGGGAAAAGCCGAAAGACATTACTTTTTTTTTGTAATACCCATTTGTGTAACTGCTTAGTATTGGGTGGATAGAACAGTTTTAGTTTTTGTGTATTAAGTTTGTCTGCCCATTTATGCAGCAACTTGGGATTTGTTTGGACTTTGTTTTCAGAAAAGCTCCTATTCAGCATGTCTGCATGCACGCCTTCTGTTGAATGTACGGTTTGCACCAGCATTTTAACTTTTGCCTTTCATGTTTTGTGTTTCTTCTGTCATTAAAATCCATTTTCTTTTCTTTAAGACATTGAAGGAACGTGCATCTCATGCTGACTATGACATATTTGTTGAACCTTACTCTTGTAGTTGGAAAACAATTTCAAGTAGTAGCCTGGAACAGTTATAGAATGTTGCTTGCTTTGGGAAAGGTGTATCTTCTGGTTTTACTTTTCAAGATTGCTCATAGATTTCATATGCCAAGGCACATGCACTCTGTATGACTTTCACTTCTTAAAGGCACGAACTTAACATTACAAGATTTTATAAAATTGTAGTTTAAAGGTCTGATGTATTTGGTTATTGTTTAAGTGATCTAACATAGTTTCTTATGGTCATAACACCAGCATGTCACTGTTTAAAATCACATGTACCCAAACTAGTTTTGACATCTTGAGTCGGTGGTTGCACAGATGTTATGAATTTTTTTCTTACTAACAGACAGAAACTTGTTAGTAGCATTATTTATTGCATGCATCAGAAAAGTCGAATTTTCCTTGAAATAATAGCATTACTTATTGCATGCATCAGAAAAGTCTAATTTTCCTAGAAATAATAGCATTATTGAATTGCATGCATCAGAAAAGTCTAATTTTCCTTGAAATAATGTCTTTCAGGTGAGTTCTTTCTGTAGCAGCTACAGTTCCGAAATATACATCCTAGGAAGAGCAAAACGTCCAATTGAATCATCTTTTGAGCATGTGACTAAAGTTTTGCACATAATACTAACTACTGTCGGCACTTATGCGCACTAACCTGCTGAAAATTAACTTTTATACATTTTTTTATATAATTTATTTGTAGAATGTTTTATTCCACTTTTGTAGTTAAAGCACCTTTAAACAAACTCATTTTAATTTTAGAGATGGGAATTTTATCAGTTTTTATTTTGCACTTTGTTTCTGTTTAGCTATGGCTGTTGTATTTAAAATACACGGGTTTTATGCATAGCAGTACAGACAGTACTTCTTTAGCACTTAATAGCTTAAATGCAGTTCTTCTGCAAGCTGCTGTGCAAAGGTTTTATAGTATATTTTAAGCACTTATGAAATTGCTAATATGTTAAATGTATTTATTATTGAGCACTTTAAATGGTGATATTTTGCATGCTTTTATCAAAGTCCTTTGTTGTTTCTTGGAGGCTAAAGCTGATTACAAATAAAATCTCACCTTGAATAGGATTTTGTTTGGTTATATATGTACGATTACATCATGTAATAACTGTGCAAGATATAATGCATGATGTGTATTCAGTTATTGAGGAATACCATTTGCACATGTGGCATGGTTGACAACAAACTAGTGTTCGGACTAGATCGGAGAGATGATTTTTGTGTTATTCCCAATGCCTTGAGCAGTACCCCCAGGTTCAGCCGTATTGTGTGACACAGTAATGTAGTGTGATGTTTGCTGCATCGTTAGGGTGCCTCCCTTTGGATGTGGCATAATGTTGATCTCAAAACCTCTTAGCATGGCATAGGAGTTTGTGTCATTGACCAAATAAACATTATAAATAAGAACCATTTCACACACAGCTTATTCAGCCACCCTTTATTAGCCTGGTGTGTCCTCTTCTTGGACTAGTGTTGCACATAATGCATTCTGTACCAGGAAAGACCATAGCCGCTTGAGGAGGGTATTTTGCTTATAAGACTGCACACCCCAGACAGTGCTGTATTTATAAGAAGAGCTTTTGATTGCCAAAAATATATGCATAGGTGTGTGATGCATGTTTTTATATGTACCACATACGTTTTATGTATGTGTATATGTATAACTGTTTATGTAGAGGTTGAATCAGTGGACTTAAATAATTTAAGCCAGTTTTGCAAGCTGCAAAGAGTATTCCAAAATCAAGTATGAGGAATTGCTAAAGGATGAAAAGAGGTTTTGAACAGAAACCTCAATCTTCGAATTCCCTAAATTACATAGTGTTATGTCTATATGCAGTTATCTCCAGGTAACATGTATTTAGTTAGGAGGGTACATGGTTGTCAGAGTTGTAGGCCGATGTTCTTCGTGTTTCACTTTTGCAGTCATCACCTGTGGGTTATCCCTGCTGTGGTAGCCCTCGGCCGGCCCGAATACCAGAGTCAATGTTTTCCTGCGTTGGCTGCTGTCGCCTGTAGTCTGACGTCGGGTCATCAGTTCTATAAAGCAAGGCAGCCGATGCCATTACGTCAGTCTTTCTTGCCGTGGAGCCCGTACCAGAAAAACGTTTGCAAGTGTGCCAGTCGGTTGCTACCAGAGTTTGAATTTCAGCTGAAAACGTTTAAAGCGAAGTGCCCTGTTGGGGATCCTTTTTTCTTGCACTAACCAATGTCCAAAAAAGTTAACAATTGTCTTGCCTGTGGAAAGCAGATCCCGCACAGAACTTCCATTCATACTGCGTCACTTGTTTACGCCCAGACCACGACATCCCCCGTTGCCGGTTCTGTGCCCTCTTTAACACTAACACCATTTGCTGTAGAGCTCTTATTGTAGACAGGTATTTTCGTCTTCTGTCTTTGCATTCTGAAATGGCATCTATCAGCCAACAATCTGTGGGCATTCAGAAAAAACACAGAGATAATGATAGAGAGACTACACAAGGCTAAGCCTTCCAACGCCTCTACTGCTAAGCAAGTCGTCAGTTCTCTATTCAGCGAGGTGCTTTTGCAGCCCCTGATGCCCAATTCGATATCTACACAGGCCTCTACCGAGACCCTTTGAGTCTGGTATGCTGCAGAAATCTTATTCGCCTTCTGAGCCTTTGGCTGTCTCTGCCTCGGTTGGGTCTGGAGCCGCGACGCAGGCACTGGCTTCCGCGGAGGCTTCCCTCACTACCGAATCGAGACAAAAAAAACGATGTCTTCTCATCCGACTACCATTTCTCTCAGACCGACGGATACTCTTAGGCCTAGAAGCCAGGACACTCCTAGAAAATCTGCCTCTAGCCACCATCTTGCTCCTGCTGCACGACCCCAAGCCCAAATGCTTAAAATGGCAGAGGATCTCATTTCCCCTTATCAGGGTTAGTCAGGCCACATCTAAAAGGAAAATACACCCTTCCCCAGAAATTGACAGAACAGAATTCTGAGGAATCTGACTGTTCGGTTTTTGAAGTGGAACAACAACCTCTGACTGCTTATGAGGATTTAGATGCAGAGGAATCCATTCCTTCTGCCTCCCCACCAGAAGACCTTTCCTTTGGGGAAACCCTTCACACACTCAGGGAACATTTCCAATGGGAATCTCAGGATTTCCCCCAGTCCAAGAAAAGACTTGGAGAGTTTCTAGACCTGCCCCAGCACAGACCCCTGGCCATCCCTCCTATTTTCGAAGTGGTGGATGCTGTTTTCCATGAATCCAGCTTAGCCCCTGATGCCCTCCCAACTGCTCCCAGTAAACCTGACGGGTATTACAGAGTCGAACAAACTGCTGGAGGTAAAGACAACAAACTAGTGAAAAAGGCAATGAGAGTAGTAAGCAAACCAACGGTGTTTAATCCAGAAGCAAGCACTCACAAGGTACTAAAAAGTACACACAAACTGCAAACCAACAATAAAAATAAAGCGCTTTTCGTCCTGCTCACTAGCAGGACGACTTCAGATAAAAAAAATGTCATAAAACTTCATCATTAAATACTAATTAAAAAAAGTGGGCGTTGTAAGCCGCACAAGTTACACTCAATTAACTTAGAGACATTGCTCACTGTGGTAAGTAAGTTGTGATTTAAAATGCAAAATGCATGTTGCATATATTTGCAACAAATTTCTACCTCTTCTAGCAAGATAAATAATCAATAATTAAAGAAATAAAAGGCTTCATTGTTAATAACAGTGGTAACAAAACTAAAATTAATTAAAGTCTGAAACAAACAATGAAGTTTGTTGAAGTCTGAAACAAACAGTTGCCACATTACAATTACACCAACTAAACGCTAACAAATAGACATGTCAAGGGTCTAGAAAAACAAGTAGTGCAAAGACAAAGTGAAAAAAACCTAAGAAAAAACAATAAAATAATAATAGATAATACTATTACAAGCCTGATAACATAGGTTTAAATGTTGCACTTTTCTCTAAAAGGTAACAAGGGTGTTGTATATAAACATTTATGGTGTACTAGCATCTCAAATTCCTCAGTTTTAAGTAGACATGCCAAAGATACTACTTCATTCAAACCCGGATTAAAACAAGATCCAGTATGAAGTTGCCAACACAATTAAAGTTGTACCAATAATAAAGCTGTTGGTCCACCTCTATTGTCATCAAACACCTAGTCATTGGCTCTAAATAAGAAAGAATGGTGTGGATATGACACTGTGTCTTGCCAGAGCATTATCTAAGCTTTGATTTCTGATTTTATACAAATGCTCGTAAACACGTTCTTTCAACTTACGGTCGGTTTTACCGATATAGAATGTGGCACAACCTGAGCATTGGGCCACATAGACCACAGATTTAGACTGGCAAGTAAACCTAGAGTGGGTCTTGTAAATAGTGTTTCTAATAATTACCTCTTTACCTATACTCATGTGCTTGCAATAATTGCACATTTGGCATTTGTACATACCACATTTCCAGTTTAAAGCTGGTTTGTTGACCTCTAATAAACTTTTCAAGTTGGTACCACGCTTGTATGTAATTCGAGGGCTGTTTTCAAACCTGTCAGCAATATGGGCATCTCTTTTAATTATTTCCCAATTTTTGTATAGGATGTACTTTATCTCCTTAGCATCATTACTAAAAGGGGTAATCAGACTAATTGTGTATTCATATTTGTCAGGACGACTAGAATCAATTGTTCCAGTATTATTGAGACTCAAACTAGGAATTGGCCTGTAAAGGCCTTGTTCTCTCTTAGTGGTGACTTCATCACAGATCATATCTATCAGGTCCTCAGGGTAACCCCTTTTGAGAAACATGTCCTTCAGTTTTTGACTTTCATATAAAAAGTCTGACTCAAGTGAGACCATACGTGCAGCTCTCACAAGTTGTCCCTTGTCAACAGATTTTTTTCTGGTGCCAAGGGTGACAGCTGCTGTAATGGAGAAAAGAATTGGGATATGTGTGTTTTCTATAGATTTTAGAAACATATGAATTTTTTTGTTTCATCTTTGCTCAAATCAATATCCAGATAAGAAATCTGGTCCGTGTCAAAGACAAAGGTAAAATAAAGAAAGCTAGTTGTACTGTTAAAATAATCTACCAGTGTTGTTGCATCATCCCTGTTACTGTTGAGTAGTATAAAGATGTCAAGGAAGCGGGTGTAAAAATGGATCTGTTTCTTTATATCAGGTTTATTAAAGATAAACTCATGTTCCCATGATGCCATAACCAAATTTGCATAGCTAGCACCACACGGGGGACCTCATTGCCACTCTTGTTTTTTGGACGAAGTATTTGTTATTAAATGTAATGTAATTGTTGTTCAAAGTAATGTCCAACATTTCCTCTAATATGTTTACTTCTTCTGTTGGTGCTCCCTTGGCCTTCAGTAGCCTACTGGTCCGTTCAATCCCTTCATCATGTGGGATTGAAGAGTAAAAGTTCTGGACATCAATGGTTAAGAAATTCAAAGAATGACTGTAGTCCAAATTTTTAATTTGGGCTAAAACTGACCAAGAGTCTCTACAGATTTGTTGTTCCTGGGTCAGTCACATATTTAAGGGTTTCATCTACCCATTTCACCCAAGGGTATGTTGGACTAGACCTTGCATCTACTAATAGTCTCATTGGTTGATTACCAATGTTTTTGTGTAATTTTGGAACACCAAAAAGAATAGGAGTTCTAGGGGGCTGGCATGCTAAGGTACTTAAAAAGGTCAGAAGTAATCCTGGCTTCCAAAAACATCTCATATAAGTGTGATTTAATTTTAGAACAAGCTTGATTTTAACTCATTACGTGATACGAGCTGGTAAGTAGGGCTATTGACTATCTTCTCCATTTCATTAATGTAGTGGTCAGTGTACATCACTACTAACCCATCACCCTTGTCTGGTGGCATAATCCGAACAGGAGCCTGTTGGATTTAAGTGCAACAAGTCACGTTGTTCTCTAGAAATGTTAGGGGGGAGATGAAACTTTTTTTTATTAGATCTAACACTAGATGAGTTGGAAAAGTCCAACTCACAAATTTGTTCAAACAATAGCAACGTAGGATGAAGAGGAGGGCAAAATGTAGTAGATGTATGTAAAATGCTACTCTGCATGTTTACATTGTCACCAAACATTGACAAGTTTAACTTTATGACATACAATTTTACGTCAATTAGTATTTTTGCCAAGTCAACACTTCTAGATGGAACAAATGTGTTCCTCTTTGCTAACAGTTCAATCAAGGGTGGGCCAATGACAATGTCTGTATAGTTGTAGATTTTAAAGTCCTTATCTACATTCAAAACAATTTCTTTAAGCTTGAAATTTGATAGTTATGTTGTGTTCAAGTGTGGCAAACTCATCTTCTGTGGTTCTTCGCTCTGTTGTTGAACTGTGGTTTTTTGCACTACGATCTCAAGTTGTACTGAGAAGCCGGGTTCTGAAAATTTGGGGCGTTTAGAACTGGCAGAACTTCGTGAAACAGTATCAGATCTTTGACTGGGATGGTCCCCTTGGGGCACATTCAGAGTAGTCTGTGAACTGCACGAAACATGTTGATTTCCAACTTGTGTATTTTGAATACTATTAATTTGACCGTAGTTGTTAGTTTTAAAAACTTGTGGAGGTTGGGGATAAGCAACGCCTTCTTTGTAAGCTGTACGGTCTCTGTTAAGCTTTTTCATCTTAACTTCTCTTAGTTTAATTAAATGTTGATCAGTGCTAACAAAAATTCTGTCATAGTCAAACATGTAATGCCCAAAGTCAGGGTGTTGTTTAATACTGCTGTCCAAGTCTGTTGCTTCCTCAAGTAGTTGGTCAGTAGTTATTTGGTAATGTTTGACCATTAAATTAAGCAAGTCTAACCCTTGTTTGTTAAACATAGAAACAAGTTCTTGGTGAAACACAGACCCAGCTGATAAACCTGTAGGGTACTGACAAATTCTTAAGCCCTTAGGCACAATACTTTCATTAATACATTGACGAAGATACGCCACTTCCAGTAAAAGTTTTTTATATTTAAACAAAATTTTGTCCAAATGCTGAAGCAAAAAGGAGATGTTACCTGTGCCTTCAGTAACATGGTTTTGAACCTGGATGGGTTGTGTATTCATGAGCTGCATCGGTTCTTTAAGCCACTGGTCGAAAGAAGGAATGCCGTTTAAATCCACATTCCTAGACGTTTGAAAGTTCGGTAAATGCGTCTGCTCCGATGTATTCCTGTTAACGACGGTGACTGAAGGGTTAGGTAAAGCCATTACACTCGTGTGATCATTCAGTTCCCCATTCAAAACGTTAATGGCTACATGCTTGGCTGAAGTGCCTGGAACTACTACAGTGGAAGTAGCTGGTACTGCAGTATTAGTTTTGGCAAAACAGTTGACAGAATGTGGTCCAAAAACTGAGCTTGAGACCATTCGGTCCTTTGTTTACTAAGCTGTTACCTGGTTCACTGGAATTTGAACCATTACTAAGTGCAGGCACTGTTGAGTTGTTAATAGTTAGGCGAGCCTCCATTCTGTTAGCATCTCCTCGATTGGAATTGTTTAGAGTAGTAGAAGGCATAGTTGGTGGAAAAGAAGGTGTGGCATCCATGCGGTTTTGCAGTTGTTCAATGCGTTGAGAAAGTTGCTCAATGAACTGGGTTAAATAACCCATACTCTCCGGTTGAGAAGCTGGTGGTGGTGACAAAGTTGGTTTACTACAGGAACTCTCAGAAGCCATGGAAAACAAACATGAACAAACTGCTGGAGGTAAAGACAACAAACTAGTGAAGAAGGCAATGAGAGTAATAAGCAAACCAGCGGTGTTTAATCCAGAAGGAAACACAAGGTACTGAAAAGTACACACAAGCAGCAAATCAACAATAAAAATAAAGCACTTTACGTCCTGCTCACTAGCAGGACTTCTTCAGATAAAAAATGTCATAAAAACTTCATCATTAAATACTAAATAAAAAAGTGGGTGTTTGTAAGCCACACAATTTGCTTCTGGATTAAACACTGTTGGTTTGCTTACTACTCTTATTGCCTTCACTAGGTATTAGAGTACCAGATTCTCACAGATACCTGCACAGAATTCCTGCTGCAGACCCAGAGGTGACACAGGGACCAAAAGGAGCCAAGACTAGTTCTGCCAAGAATCCTGTTCCTTCTAACAAGGATTCCACAGCTCTGAACAGATGGGGTAAAAAATTATACACCTATGCAACCTTAGCTATCGGAGCTCTCAACTGTCAGTTCCGTATGTTAAAATATCAACACACTTTGGAACTATTAAAAGCAAAAGATTTCAATCTTTCCTGACTGTACCAATTCGAAAGAGTTAGCAGATTTACTGCGCTCTGCTTGTCAAGTGGCCAAACACTCATTACACTGTGGATATAACGCCCTAGAAGCCTCAAGCAGGGCAGCAGTGTCAGAATCTCATTAGGATGCATCCATGGTTGAAGGAACAACCTCTCCCTGATCATGTTAAGTCTAAAATAATTGATTCACCGCTGGGTAAGTACCACTTGTTTGTAGTAAAAGCAGAAGTGGTGCTTAAAAAGATGGAAGACAAAGCAAAATCTATGTAAACAGTAAAAGATTTCTTTCAGGTTCAACCTCCCAGGTTCAGCAGGAACTTTCCATCTAAGCACTGGTCCTTGGAGCAGAGAACCAAACAGTGGACCAGTTCCGCCCCAAAGGCAGGGAGTTCTAAGCCACCCTTCTATGGCAAAAACTCTCGGTGACTCCCTCTCCCCCCTCTGCCTGCCTTTCACTCACCTAAAGCTAGGAGGAAGGCTGTCCCTCTGCAAAGAAATTTGCCTTTCTATAACAAAGGACCAATGGGTCTTAAAAATCATTTTTCAGGGATACAAAATTCTCTTTCAACGAACTCCCAGTTTCAAGAGGATACTCAGACTTGCCTCCAAATCAGTGGCAGAGGCATTGAAACAGGTACAAACTCTCATATCCCAGGGGGCAGTAGAACCAGTTCCCTCAGATCAAACAGGCAAAGGCTTTTAGTCCAGACTATTCCTTGTTCCCAGTAAAGAAGGCACTTGGCTCCCCATCCCAGATCTATCCATTCTAAACACCTCCCTGGTGGTCCTCAAATTCAAAATGCTAAATGTGCAGCAGCTGCTAACTATGCTGACATAAATGCTTGGCTAGTGACCCTAGACTTAAGATGCCTACCTCCACATCCCCATAAGGGAATTCTGCAGGAAATTCCTGCACTTCAGAGCAGGCTCACAACACTTTCAGTTCTCTGCACTACCCTTTGGTTTATGTACTGCACCCAGAGTATTCACTAAATGCTTGGCCACGGACATAGCATTTTGCAGACAGAGATATATACAGATTTTTCCCTTATCTGGATGACTGCCTCATTCAGGCAGAGTGCAAAGAAAAGCTACTCCAGGATCTTCTCTTTTTCAAAACCCTCCTAACTTCCCTAGGGTTCACAATCAACGAGAAGAAACGCAAGCAAACCCCCTCCAGGAAGATCATTTTCTTGGGAGCACTGCTGGACACAGCATCCCAAATGGCCTTCGTATCACCAGAAGAGCAGAGCTTCTTGCCTCTCTACTTTACCCAGCTGGCTTCCAGAAGTCACCTCACTGCGAGGAAGTTCCTGCAAGCCTTGGGGTACACTGCATCTTGCATCCTTCTAATTCCTCTGGACAAACTTTACATGAGGAAACTTCAGTGGTATCTAAACTTTTGGTATCAGCACTCTCAACCTCTAGAGACCTCTCTCCCACTGATCTCCTGTATAAGGGCCGGGTTTCTCTGGTGGGCAGGGACCTATGCCAAGAACAAGGTTCTTTCTTTGATCCTCTGCCCTTCCAGCCAGACCATCACCACTACCACCTCGGATATTGCTTGGGGTGCTCACCTAGCAGGCAGGTGCACCCAAGGTCTTTGGGATGCCCAGCACCTTCCCTTACACATCAATCAGAAAGAAATGATGGCAGTACAGAAGGCTCTGACATTCTTCAAACCCCATCTCAGACCAGGGGTTCTCCTTATAAAAACAGACACCACCACAGTAATGTGGTATATCAACAAACAGGGAGGGACCCATTCTAACCCTCTCTGCAGGCTAGTCATGAACCTCTAGATGACAGCCACCTCCATGGGTGTACACCTAATTGTCCAGTACCTACCAGGGGTCAACAACACCCTGGCAGACCACTTAAGCAGAAGCTTACTAGACCCCCACGAATGGCAGCTCCACAGAAAAATCTTTCCGCAAGTCACTCATGAGTAGGGAACTCTGGAGGTGGATCTCTCTGCTTTGCACCTTAGCCACCAGCTGGAAAAATTCTGTACCAGGGAGTATCACCACCTAGCGTGGAAGGTGTGAAACTCCCTCTTTGTGTACGCATTTCCTCTTTTGCTTCTTATTCCCAAGGTACTAATCAAAATAAGGGAGGAGAGACCAAAGGCCATCCTCATTGCTCCAGATTGGCCCAGACAGCATTGGTACTCTTTACGGCGCAGCCTGACATTACAGCCCCCCAGGCAGCTTCCCCTGATCTCAGACCTCTTGACCTAGGTGGGGGGGGGGGGGATGCTGCACCCAGACATGCAGACTCTGTCTGTCAGCATGGCTAATACTTTAAAAGCAAACAAGGGGTCCCTGTTAAGCAAACAGGTCCTAGACATTATCACAGAGGCCAGAAGGCCCAGCACCAGAAAATCTTATGCAGGGAAATGGAAAAGATTCTGCTCCTGGAGCCGGTCCAGAGGGGGAACTACCTCACAACCTTCCATCATTCTTATCTTGGACTCTCTAGCCGAGTTACTCAATAGTGGCCACTCCTCTTCTATTAAAATCCATGCCTCAACCATTTCGGCTCATTTCGATTCAGGAACAGCCCCTCTTTTCACATCCTTTGATTAAACAATTCCTCAGAGGGGCTTCTAATATCAGACCCCCCCCCCGCCCCCAAGAAGGCCACCCATGCCA
Source organism: Protopterus annectens (assembly GCF_019279795.1). Taxonomy (NCBI): domain Eukaryota; kingdom Metazoa; phylum Chordata; order Ceratodontiformes; family Protopteridae; genus Protopterus; species Protopterus annectens. The sequence continues at coordinate 697,292,868 of NC_056734.1, read as the reverse complement.
GCCTAGGACCTGAATTATGTTTTAGAAAAACTAACCTTACCTCCATTTGAACCTGCTGCTTCAGCAGAATTGAAATACCTCTCCTGAAAGACTGCTTTCCTACTAGCTATCACCTCAGCCAAAAGGGTTTCAGAACTTTAGGCACTCATGGTCATTGAGCCCTTCATCATTTTCCAGGCAGACAGGGTCTCCCTGAGGACTAACCCCTCTTTTATGCCCAAGGTGGTATTTGATGTGACCCTCAACCAGGCCATACATCTACCCACCTTCTTTCCCAGCCCTCAAAACAAGGGGGAAATAATTCTGCAATCACTAGACATGCACAGATAACTCTGTTACTACCTGGACTATACTAAACCCTTCAGAAAAACAGACCAGCGTCTTGTCAGCTTTGCCCCAGGGGCAGAGGGGAAGCCCATTGGCAAGCAAACCATTTCCAAATGGATATCGCGCTGTATGCATTGCTGCTACAGATACATGGGAAATCACCCCCTAAGTCTATTCGTACCCATTCCACTAGGGCAGCTTCCACTTCCACAGCATTCCTCAGAGGAGTCCAAACCAGGGACATCTTGGAAGCTGCCACCTGGACCTCTGTCCATACCATTACAAAGCATTACCACCTACCTCTTTTCTAAGTCTAGGGCAGGGTTTGCCTCTGCAGTTCTGCAGTGATTGCTGACCCATGCTTAGTGCTCAAACTTATCCTTCCACCCCTCTCATCAGCTTTGGGAATCCTCCCACAGGGGATGACTGCAACAGTGAAACACGAAGAACATAGTGCAATTGTATACACTTAATAAATGTAGATGTTCGAGTGTGTTCACTGTTGCACTCCTGGTTTCCCTCCCTCTATCCCCCTTATATCCTCTTTCCCTAGGGAGACATAATCTTCCCACAGTGGATTTTAGCCTCCAGGATCACTTTACCTTATTTCCTTGTGCTTCTGATGAATTAGGGCAAGAAAAACTGATTTAATGATGTCTGTTGTCTTACTTTATAGCACGGACGACCCTAGGGCTTAATGAGCACTTATATGTATAGTCACTATATGTCCACATCAGTATATGTGTGTGTTTACATATATATCCATCCACAACCCCTTTTTCCCATTTTTGCACATGGGTTCGGGGTGTCACTTCAGCAGAGACCGGTGAAGCCCTGCCACAGTAGTTCATGTATGTATTTTATATATATATATATATATATATATATATATATATATATATATAATATACACACACACACACACACACACACACGGGTTGCATGAAAGTACAGCCTGGAAGCTGTTATCTCAAGACTGTTTAGAGGTATATATATATATATATATATATATATATATATACATAATGTGTGTAATGCAAATGGCACAGATTTTTTGAGGAGGCATTTAAAAGAAATTTGTGGATCATTCTGAGTTTTAACTGGTATATTACTTTTTTAAGATTGTGTTTCTGTTTAGAATTATATTTCAAGAGTAAGAGGAGGGAATTCAGTTTGTCAAAGTAGCAGAGGGGGCAGATGTCAAACTTTAATATAACTAGTTGTCAGTTATGTATATTCAGAATGAAAGTCTCTTAGAATATTTTCTTGGTGCCGTAAGAGTTCCAAATATGTGAAAACTTAGAAGAAAGCTAGTAACATTGATGGGAACTGGCTTTATAATGGAGAAAATTCTAGATGTGATTATATGGATGTTGTTGTGTCTTTCAGCTTTTTCCCAGATAGGGGTTGCCACAGCGGAACTCTGGTCCGCTAATGATTGGCAGTTGATTTTTTACGTGCCGAGTTGTCAGCCCTGACGCACAACCTTCAACAAAGTAATTCCGGAAAGCTTTTATAGTGTGCTAGATTTACAGAGGACCTGCGTAAGTCAGTGTTGTAAATTATTGCATGTGCGTAAAAGATCATATGTTTCTTTACCATTTTCAATAGTTAAATAAAGCAAACCAGCAACAGTTATAAAAGGGAAGTTAGTAAGGTGGTTTGTTCTTTTGCATACTGACAACCAACACCCAGACAATGTAAAAATAATTTAAATATACCTTTTAGAAATTGACTACTGTATGACCAAGTGGAATCTTTGGTAGGACATGATGTTGTTTTTTGTCTTTCGACTTTTCCCAGTTAGGGGTCGCCACAGCGGAACTCTGGTCCGCTAATGATTGGCAGTAGATTTTCACGAACGCCGAGGTGCCAGCTCGACGTAATGAAATTAAAAACATTGGTGCACGTTACCCTACCTTAGTTGGTGCAATTTTCATTAGTAGGCATAACAGGATCCTAGATAAACATGGCAGTCGTAGCAGGTTAAATGTTCCACAAAAACTGATGTAAACATTAAAAAAAAAAGCAGGGAGTATTCACTTTTTTGCTTCTGAAGCTGGATAATGAAAATATATTTTAAACAAGGGAACAGCTTTTCAGTGTTGGAGAACTTGGCTGTTTACAAAAAGAAATACAGTATCTATAGTGATAAGCCAGAAAAAAAAAAGTTATTTGGAAGCACCCCTGCAAAACAGAAATAAATTAATATGTATAGTACAAGTAGAATAAACGTTCTTCATAAAAATCTTACATACATTGTAAATAAAATCTTGTAAATAAAATAACTACTACAGAAAACTCATCTGTGAATACAAGAATGCTTTTACACCCTAAACTTTTGTTGTCAGAAAATGTAGCAAGCCAGTTGTAGCAGTAGCTTGAGTTTATTATTTACTTTATATTCTGATCATGGTTAACAAAACATAGAATATTCTGTTTTAAATTTGTAGTATACCCCCTACAAAATAAGTTTCTTAATACCATGCTTGACATTACTTTTTAATGTTTTGCCACGAAAGTCGTTCTTTTACAGTCCATGTGCTTTGGGGTGCTGCTTTTAAAAACTCCGCTTCTCTTCATAGGTTGTGTACCAGTTACAGTGGTCTGATTGCAGTTTATACCAACTTATTTTTTTTGTTGTTTTATGGTAGAAAGCAGCATAACATTCAGAAGCCACCTGCAGTTTCGGTCAACTCCCACAGTGCCATGTTGTGCTGTGCTTTCCAATAATACCATGATAAAAGTCGGAGCAGTTGAATACCAGGTGTCTGCATTATACTGGTAGTACCTACTTGATTCTAGTACTAAATTTCCCTGGATTAATTTTCTTCCTCTGGTGATCTTTTTGAATGGAGTAAGCATTTCCAGAGTGCACAGGGATCATTCTGTAGAACAGCTCAGTCACTGGTGCAACAAAAGTAGGGGAAAGGAGAAATGGGGAGAGGCTTGTACATACTGTTCACACACAAACAGGATGTAAAATGTCATCCAGCTGCTGCAGTAATAATTTTATTACAATTAAGTATGTTTAACGTGTATATTTAATTTACCCTTTGTTTTGAAGGAAAGTTGCAACGTCTTTATAGTAAATGGGTTAGTAGCTGGGGAAGTTGCACAAATATGTTTATCAGAAAACTTGAGTAACTTAAATATTCTAAACCCATCTTCGTGAAGCACCATGCACATAGAATAAAAGTCATGGATTTTGCAGGAAAGTGAGTTCCTTCTTGTGCACCCCCCTACGTGGTGACTTAATTCCTTGAAACCACTTTTATTAAGTATACTAACTCAACAGTCATACAAGAATGGAGAAAAAAGAAACGCCCCACAAGATTGATTGCACTAAGTGAACAAACCACATTCCCTAGTTCATCTACTAGTAAACATATTCAGGAAAAGGAAGCTTTGGGAAAACAGACCTAGGATTTGGTGCATACATTTCCAGCACGCCTACCACTTGTAGGGCAGTCACCACATTGGTGTACATTTGCATCTTGAGAAAATATCTAGAAATGCATTTATATGGTTTAATGTTGCACTAAATTAATTAAATGAGCAAGATAATTTTTGCTAGTTAACTGTCACATTTTGCTGTACACGTTTTGTATTTGAAGTTGGCTTTGGAAAAAATGTTAGGCTGTGTTTTCCAGGGTGAAAATAGGGTGATTAAAATTTTACTGGAGTAGGTCTTTACTATGGTGATTTTTTTTTTGACTTAGTTTCTTTAAAAAGTAAATTGGTGGACTGGTGGTGACTTTCATTTTGTTTGGGTACCCATGTAGCCTTTTAAGGATGTTTGGCTGTTGTGTGGAAACTGTTCACTATTTTACAATGTTGACACTGTAATGACTAAAACTGCGTTTACTGAGCAGTTCTTAACTTTCGCAAAATATGTGCATGTTTAAGATGGGCAGAACATCCCCAAACCCCCTTTCATTGGTGTCCTTTGCTTTTTCAGTCATGGGTTTGAATTATAAATTTCCAAGTACATTTTTTGATTTGTTGAAAATTCATTGGGGGCTGTCATGTGAATTTTTTTCTGTTTAATTCTAGAATGTTTTGCCTTTCTAGTTAGTTGAATAATTACTAACATCTTGTTTGTGTACTCCTTTATTAGAATTAATCTTTCTCCTGTTAAATGGATAGTATTAAAAATGCATTCCATAGTAAGATGCAGTCCTTTTGTCCATGCCATAGTCTTCCCACCTATTGTCAATCCTGTACCTGAACGTGTACCCACTTCTGCTTTGTTCCTATCACAGGTGAGGGCTGGGAAGTTGAACCTCTGGTGTTACACAGTGCAGAGGAGGGAGTCGTTTGCTTTGCATCATTCAATGACAGCGACTTGGTAATACCTTTAGAACACTGAGCATTGAGGGAGTGCTTTTCTGTTTTTAATTGTGTGCTTGCTGTTGTCCCCTTGGGTTTGCTATCAGACCAGCATGTTGTCATGAAATCCCGTTGTCTCCTATTAGAAAAAGCAACTAGCTTATTAGCCACTATCCTTCTGATCTGTCATCACATCTCAGCCCACAGATCAAACACTGATAACCAGCATCAAAGCTGTAAACCCTGCTCATACACCATTGGATCTGCTCCATAATAATGTGCTTGTGGTAAATCCTGTTATACACATCACTGGTTTTGTACAGGGTTTTAATAATTTCACTACTTCTCAGTCTAATTATGGTCTAGCTTCTTTTGTCCTTAAAATGGAGCTATTTTTTTCTGTTCTTCCTTGAAGTATGTTGTCCAATTATCTATGTGATGTCAAGTTTACATTGGCAGTACTCTACCATATTTCACACATTTGTTGACAAGTTGGTTGTACATTTCTGTGTAGTCATTGCTGCAGTCAGGCTTCTCAATTTTGACTGGCCTGTAGGGGGTTATGTAATATTTAGAAATGCTGATGAGAAAAATGAATGTCTTTGATCTGTTATTTTTAGACCGTCTGAAAATTTCTTGGGCATACACATTTAACTGTGCTACAAGTTTCTCGTGAGTATTTTTCAGATCAGTTAACTATAGATGTGATGTCAATCTCGCCTTTATTCTGACTGGTGGGTTGGATCTGATCCATTGGATTAGTCTCGGCCATTGCAAAAGCTCAAGGCCTTCAGCTAAGCTCGTGGGCATTTTCCCTACCCATAATGCAGCTCCCTAGCTACCTCAGATCTCGTTTGCCGCATAGCTAAGGAGGTTCTGAAGCTCACTTTGGGCCAAGTGTTTTCTGTATTTTATTTTCCTATTTTTATCTTTTATATTTGTTATAGCAAGTTTTACTGTTCATTAGTTGTTTCCATTAGTCTTTTATTCATTGTAAAGTTCCTTACCCTATTTTCTGTCTCCTCCTTTAGTGTTGAGTGTCAGTCCCTTTCCTGTTATCACCCATTTAAGTTAGAGGGAACATAATTTACATCTGTTTAAGTTAGATGATGTTTATCTCTCCCTGCTTTTTCCCTTTTAATCTTCTGTTTATTTACAGGGCGACTTTTTTTTTAAAAAAAAAATCTTTTTCTTGTTCCTATCTCAACGGTTTCTTCCTGTACTGGCATGCTTGTGTGTGTGTGCTTGTGTATTTCCTTGTTTGGTAGGTCACTATGTCACAAAAACAGGAAAGGAAACCTCTTGGTTTCAAAAAATTTGGAAAGAAGATGGCCCGTAGTGATGCAGACACTTTTTGTGTGTGCATTGCTTGGGGCCTCTTCATCTTCAAGAGTCGTACTTTATATTTATTTATTTTTATTTATTTATTTTACATTTGTTAACCGGGCTAGTCTAACTGGATATATTTCCATTTTCAGTAGAGGCCCGGGGAGAAAAGCTCCGGCAATTATAGAACTTAAAAATTAACAGAAAGGATTATAATAAAAATACAAGAAATACTACCTAGAAATAAAAAGTATCTTGTACAAGTAATAATAATAATATAGAGTAGGAAATTACTCTAATAAGTTTAATACTTATACTAGAGAGTTTATCAGCATATTAATTTAGGCGCATCAGTTTATCTTACAAGGAATTAGCCTGTAACAATCCATTACGAGTGTTAGTAATTTAATAATTAGCATGTAACAATGCATTACGAGTGTTAGTAATTTAAGTAAGAGTAGGAGGAATAGGAAGTAAAAGGAGCTATAATTAGTAAAAAGCAACTGATTAGTCAGGGTTGCTGCAGGGGCATAACCAGTGTGTTTTGAGGTGTTTTTTGAGGTTATGTTTAAAGAAAGGCAAGGAAGAAAGTAACGTTAATTCATTGGGCAGTAGGTTCCAGTTTTTTCCCCAATGTGTTACAAAAAAGAGTCTCTCCAGCCAGGTTGTTAGACTTGCATATGCAAGCAAGCAGTTTCTTAGAAGAGCACAGGGAATTCAGATTTTTGTAAGGGAGGATGAGATTGGAAAGAATAGGAGTGCTGTTGGGTTGGTAGAAGATCTTGTGGGCAATGGTGAGTTGGGATACTGTCAGTTGGTTTTAAAGTTCCAGCCAGCCTAGTTGCCTTAGATTCAGACACTGGTGGGTTCTAAAGGGATTGCCAGTGGCAAATCTGGCGATGTTATTATAGGAATTTGTTAGTTTGGTAAGATTATTTTTCTTTAGGTTAGTATATATGGGTGAGGTGTACAGAAGTATTGAGATTAAGTGGGAGTGAGCAATTGTGGTTCTAGCTATAGGAGTTAGGAAAGGTTTGATCCTATATAAGGAGCCTATTTTTCTGTTGACAGTTTTGATAGTGTTATTTATATGGCTGTCAAAAGTAAGGTTATTGTCAATAGTTATTCCTAACAGTTTAGTGGTTGTGTCAGGAAGTATAATAGTGCCATTATTGGAAAAAACTGAGAAATCTATGGGCGAGGATTTGTTGGTGGGTGTAAAGAGAAGGAGCTTAGTTTTTTTAGCATTGAGAAGGAGGCAGCTATTTGTAAACCATGTTTCTACTATGCTAAATATATTCTGGGTTAGAGAATGTAGATGTCCTTCAAGGATGCATCTGCAGTCCTAACATATGGGTTGCCCTGCCTCAGGCAGCCCTTCGGTCGGCCGGATTCCGATTCCAAAGTCTGGGTCTGGCCTTGGCTGATGTCGCACTTCACCCGACGTCATAGCTGCTGTGAATTGGGTATAAAGGCATCAGCCGACGCCATTTTCCTCAGTCTTTCTTGCCGCGCGGTGCCCGAAGCAGAAGCTGTTCGCAAGTGCCGGTCGGTCAGATCCAGAGATTTCTACTACCGAAGACTTCTAAACAGCTAAGTACCCCGTTGGGGACTCTTTCTTGCCTCAGCCGATGTCAGAAAAAGTAAATAATTGTTTAACTTGTGGGAAACAAATACCTCATAAGGATTTCCACTCTTACTGCCTTCCTTGCTTAGGCCCAGACCACGACGTATCAGCTTGTCTAGCCTGTGCTTCCTTCAACCGACGGACACTTAGACGTCGGTCGGAGTTCTGGAGGAGTTTTGGTCCCGCTTTTGCTTACAAAATGCCGTCAGAGACTCCGACTTCACAATTAGCTAAAAAGCGTAAGGAAAAGGACCAACACTCGCGGTCTCGGTTTTGGCTGAAACAGAGTCCTCGGTTCTTCCTTCGGCCGAAAGCATACCTCCGACAGCCGAGGCCTCACACAGCATGGCTGAATCTGCTACTGAAATTTCTCCTGCTGTAGCAGGCACCCAGGATTTATCAGATACTATTCCTTTAGATATATCTACTCCTGCACGTGGAGCTGCTAGGCCCCCTGCATCTATGTCCATCAAGGCTTTTTCTAGGGCTAAAGCAGCTAAATCTTCTAAGGCCTTGCCTGCTAAAACCCCACACAGGCCTACCTCTAGTTCCCAAATGCTCAGCCTGGCTGAGGATCTCATTTCCTTGATCAGGGGATCCCAACCTCACCCAGACAGGGCCTCTCAACCCCCTCCAGAGAAAAGGCCTAGAGCAGAGCCCCCCAATCCAGTTTCTACTGACTACTCCTCGGATGAGTCAGAAAATTCAAATCCTCCAGAAGGCCCTTATTCTCCATATGAGGATTCTGATGCAGAAGACTCCATTCCTTCTGCCTGTCCTCCTGAGGAATTTTCTTTTGGGGAAACCTTACATGCTATGAGAGAGCAATTTCAATGGCAGGGCCAGGATTTTTCAGATTCAAGGAAAAGGCTAAGGACCTTTTTACATTTACCACAGCATAGGCCTTTAGCCATTCCTCCAGTACTAACAGTTGTGGATGATGCATTTAATGATGCCTGTACTGCTCCTGACTCTCTTCCCCCGGCCCCTGCTAAACCCGACAGATATTACAGGGTCCCGGACACACACTTTCACTTGTATAAGGCTCCTATTGCAGATCCTGAAACCATTTCACAGGGCGCCAAAGCTGTAGCAGCTGCCTCTGCCAAAAAACCCCTCCCCTCTGAAAGAGAATCTAGAGCATTAGAGAGATGGGGTAAAAAAGTTTATACTTCTGCTACTCTTTCGGCTAGGGCCTTAAACTGTCAATTCCACATGATCCAGTATCAGGAATTTTTGTTAGACCAGATAAATAAAAAACTGTCATCTCCTGAACCTATAGACCGTAAGTCCCTTCAGGATTTGGTACATAACACTCAGCAGGTCAGTAATCATTCTTTAAAATGCGGCTATGATGCACTGGAGGCTTCCTTTAGATCAGCTATGACTGGAACAGTGATCCGAAGGCATGCATGGTTAAAAGAGCAATCCTTACCAGATCATGTAAAGTCAAGGCTCCTAGATGCTCCCATGGAGAAACAAAGTTTGTTTGGCTCCCCTGCACAGCAAGTGCTAAAGAAGGTAGAAGAAAAAGCAAAATCTGTTCAAACAGTCAAGGATTTCTTACAGGTCCAACCTCCGAGGTTTAGTAGAAATTGGCCTTCGAAGACTTGGTCCTTTCCAGACACCTCCAGAGCACAGAGAGGCAGAAATAGGTGCCCAAGAGGCAGAGGTCAATCCAGAGGTGCCTACAGGGGACGTCAGTGGCAGCCTAACAACCAGAGAAGTACTGCCACAGATCCAGCTACTACCACTTCCACAGGACAGACACAATGACTTGGCTCTGATACCGCCTACCAGGGAACAACTGGTAGCACCCTTAGGTGGAAAGCTAGCCTTATTTTCCGTAAACTGGCATTACATTACAGGAGACAAATGGATTTTACAGACAATAGACAAAGGCTACAGGTTTCACTTCCACACTCTACCAAAAAAGAGAGGAATGCCAAACCTTCCACCAAACCAAAAAACAAACGCTCTAGGACAAATCAACCACTTACTAAGGATGAGAGCTATAGAAAAGGTACCACCTATGGAACAAGGACAAGGATTTTACTCCAGACTTTTCCTGGTACCAAGGAAAGAAAACCAATGGAGGCCTATTCTCGACCTGTCCGCTCTGAACACATATCTCATTGTTCCAAAATTCAAAATGCTGACCCTACAGCAACTTCTTCCCATGCTGGGCAAGGAGTCTTGGCTGGTGACTCTAGATCTCAAGGAGGCATACCTGCACGTCCCTATACGACCAGATTGCAGAAGATACCTCAGATTTCTTGCAGGATCAGAGCATTATCAATTCTCAGCATTGCCCTTTGGCTTATCTACTGCCCAGAGTATTCACGAAATGCCTGGCATCAGTAATTGCTCATTGCAGGCTTCAGGGAATTCAGATTTATCCATACCTGGATGACTGCCTGATACAAGCGGACAACAAGACCAAATTAACACAAGATTTGGAAAAGGTTATACAACTACTGCAAGCCCTGGGATACACAGTCAACATGAAAAAGTCAAGGCTGGTACCATCCCAAAGGATAACATTCTTGGGTGCAGAACTGGACACTTCAAATCAGATGGCATTTCTCACAGCAGAAAAGCAAAAGCAACTACCACTCTATTTCATGGCATTAACAACACAGAACCAGCTTACAGCAAGGAAAGTCCTGCAAGCCCTGGGCTACATGGCATCCTGCATAATATTGATTCCACATGCCAGGCTGCATATGAGGAAGTTGCAATGGTACCCAAGGAATATATGGTCTCAACACAAGCACAGCCTAGAAGCCCAGATTCCAATAATCCCATGCCTGAAGCAAGAATTCCTGTGGTGGGCTCAGGCCTGTCATTTGAACAGAGGATTGCCCTTCCACAAACCTCACCCAAGCCAGACTATCACCACGGATGCCTCGGACCTAGGCTGGGGGGCACACATGGTGGACAAGTGTATACAAGGCCTATGGACACAAGACCAGCTGAACCTACACATAAATCAGAAAGAGATGCTGGCAGTGAAACAGGCAATTCAGACATTCAGACCGTTTCTTCAACAGGGTCATTTGCTGATAAGGATGGACAACACCACAGTCATGTGGTATATCAACAAACAAGGAGGCACACATTCATATCCTCTATGCCGGATGGCAATGGACCTGTGGAATGTAGCCCTGAACCTCAACATTCAGCTCCAGGCCATATTTGTGCCAGGAAAAGAAAATATACTAGCAGACACCTTAAGCAGAACTACCACGGATGCCCACGAATGGATGCTGCATCCAGACATCTTCAAATCCATTACAAAGAAATGGGGACTACCAGAAATAGACCTGTTCGCATCCCCACACAACCACCAATTGAGGAAATTCTGCACAAGGGCATACCACCCACTTGCTTGGAAGGTGGACTCCCTCTCCTTCAGTTGGGAAAACCTGACAAGCATATGCATTCCCACCTCTTCCTTTGATGCACAAAGTGCTACTGAAGATCAAAGAAGACAAGCATGGCCTCTACCTCTAGTTCCTTTACTGCTAACACAGAACAACTTCAAGATCCTACATCCAAACTTGAAAACACTGCAGCTAGCTGCCTGGAATATTACATAAAACAAAATAACCCAGATTTATCCCAGAGGGTTAGACATTATACTGGAGGCTCGCTGACCCTCCACAAGGAAGACTTACTCAGCCAAATGGAAAAGATACCTCATTTGGAGTGCAGCAAAAGGAGAAAATGTATCATTAGCAAACATAGCTAACATCCTGGAATATTTAGCAGAACTTTTCCACAATGGCCTGTCTTACTCCTCCATTAAGATTCATGCATCAGCAATTTCAGCAGAATACAACATGGATCCTCCAGTCTTCTCTCATCCTCTACTCAGGCAGTTTCTGAGAGGAATTAAAAATGTAAAGCCTCCAAGGAAGCCACCTTTGCCTACATGGGACCTCAACTCTGTGCTGGAAAAGTTAACACTTCCCCCTTTCGAGCCAGCAGCAACAGCAGAATTACAGTTCTTATCTTGGAAAACTGCTTTCCTGCTTGCAATCACTTCAGCAAGAAGGGTTTCTGAATTACAGGCATTAATGGCAGTACAGCCCTTCCTTATCTTCCATCAGGATAGAGTGTCCTTGAGAACTAACCCTACTTTTATGCCAAAGGTGGTCTCCAGGGTATCATTGAACCAAGCAATCCACCTACCAACATTCTTCCCCAACCCACAGAACAGGGGGGAAAGACTACTACATACCTTGGATGTGCACAGGCAGTTGCGCTACTATCTGGACATAACCAAGAACAATAGAAAAACTGACCAGCTTCTGGTAGCATATGCAACAGGAATGGAAGGAAAAGCAATTTCAAAACAGACAATCTCAAAATGGATAGGAAATTGCATTAGATTTTGTTACTCTTTTCATGGAAAGACAACTCCAGAAAACATCAGGCCTCACTCCACAAGAGCTACAGCTACTACTACAGCTTTCTTACGAGGAGTGGCTACCAAAGACATTCTAGAGGCTGCTACTTGGAGCTCCGTGCATACATTTTCCAAGCATTATAATCTCCCTTTATACTCCAGATCCCAAGCAGGTTTTGCAACTGCTGTTTTGCAAGGGATCTTAACTACACCATAATCATCTTAGTGCCTCCTCCCCCAGTTTGGCTATGGTATTCTACCCATATGTTAGGACTGCAGATGCATCCTTGAAGGACATAGTACAGTTTTGTACCTACCATAAATGTAGATGTCCAAGAGGTATGCATCTGCAGTCAGGATTACCCACACTCCTTCCCCTCTGTGGTACTCCGAGGGTATTTGCCCATCTTGTAGCTAGCTGGGGAATCTATTATGGTGTATTTGTTTGTATATATGTATATACATGTTTATTTTTGTTTGCTCTCTACTGTTTGGAATCATTTGCATTTATCCAAATTTAACCTTCCTAGAGGGCACCTGGCATCTGGGGCAAGAAACACTGAGGAAAATGGCGTCGGCTGATGCCTTTATACCCAATTCACAGCAGCTATGACGTCGGGTGAAGTGCGACATCAGCCGAGGCCAGACCCAGACTTTGGAATCCGGCCGACTGAAGGGTTGCCAGAGGCAGGACAACCCATATGTTAGGACTGCAGATGCATACCTCTCGGACATCTACATTTATGGTAGGTACAAAACTGTACTTTCTAAAGGGGAGTTTGCTGCGCATACTAGCGTAGAATCATCTGCATATTGTATGCAGGTGGCTTGAGGGATTGCTATGTGGAGGTCATTGATAAATAGTGAAAAGAGAAGTGGTCCTAGAATAGAGCCTTGAGGGACTCCGAGGGTAACTGGCTGAGGGGATGATATGTTGTTTTGCCAGAGAACTGCTTGTTGCCTATTGCTAAGGTAGGACCTGAACCATTTAATAGTCTTACAGTCAAAGGAAAGGGATTCTAGAATGTTGATGAGAAGGGCATGGTTGACCATGTCAAAAGATTTTGAGAGGTCAGTAAAGAGAGCAGATGAGAGGTTATTGTTATTGCGGTTTCTATTGATGGTATCTATAAAAGATAGTAGGGCAGTTGTGGTACAGTGTGATGGCCGAAAGCCATGTTGGCAGTTTGCTATAATGTTATGTTGAGATAAATGATGTAGTAGTTGTCGGTGAATGCGTTTTTCCATTATTTAGCTAAAGTAGATAATAGAGCTATTGGCCTGTAGTTAGAGTAATCATTTGAATTGCCACCTTTATGAAGGGGAATAATATGGAAGATTTTCCAAATATCTGGAATGGTTCCTTCCTTAATGGTTCTGTTAATGAGGATGGATACAGGGTATGCAATTACCTTAGCTGCTTTTTGCAAGTATTCTGATGGTATTTGGTCAACAGAAGGAGTGCAAGGCTTAAGTTTTAGGATGAGTTTACAGATGAGAGTAGTAGAGATGGGTTGCAGTTGAAATGTTGGTAGAGAAGCTGATACAGTGGTGAAGAAGGCTTGAGTTGTGTGGGATTAGTTGACTGGCTAGTGATTGAATGGTCTCTGTGAAGAAAGTATTAGATATTGGCAGTTTGCAGGGGGGATCAGCCTCAAGAGGGGTAGTAGGTGTGTGAGAGTGTCCTGGGGAAAGGAGTTTGTTTATACTGGACCAAAATTTTTGGGGATTGTTCTGATGAGTTTGCTGTAGTTTACAGTAACAGTTCTTTTTATCCATAAGTATTGCCTTTTTTGTACTATTTCTCAGTTGCCTAAAGTTTTGTTGATCAGAGATATTTTTGTTAGCCCTCCACTTAGCCCAAGACTTGTTCCTCAGTAAAATTTTCTGTTTGGTTTCTTTAGAAAGCCAGGGGGGCTGGTTTGGATTTCATTCGGATAGACCGTTTAGGTGCATGTTTATCAAGGATGGATGATAAAGTAGAGTTTAGATATTTTATAGCCTCTTCAAGTGGTAGAGTTTTTAAAGGGTTCCAGTTACAGGCACGAAGTTCATTTTCGAATGATTCTGGGCTAAAGTGTTTATTGGACCGTGCAATCCTAAAGTGGAGTGTTTAGGCAGATCATGTTTTTGTCTTATGATGTAGGTCAAAGTGTGATCACTTAAATCATCTGGGAGAGTGCCTACCTTATAAGCTTGCTCCTGTCTAAGTATCCAGTCTAAGGTACTCTCTTTTTTGTTTGGTTTGTTAATTCTGGTTGTGGAGGTGATAGTTAGACTAAAGCCATGGAGGTTAATGTGAGAGGTGGTGTTATCTGCATTGACACTTTTCCAGTCAGTATTAAAATCACCTAATGTTACTGTTTCTTGGGGGTAAGTTGAGGATACCCAGTTTAATATAGCTTTGATTGTGCCGATGTTATTACCAGGTGGTAGGTAGATACAGATGATGTATAAAGCTTTGTTTGGGTTGATTTGGAGTTTGGTGACCAGGACTTCTGCATTACTATCCTGAGGAGGGTTACATGGTAGTGTGGAGATGTGAAATCCATCTTTCAATAGAACTGCTACACCCCCTCCCTTATGTTTTATCCGGTCTTGTCTAACTATATTATATCCTTGGGGGATAATTTCGTTGTCTTTGGTCCCTGGTTTCAACCAAGTTTCTGTCAGGCAAAGGATATCAAAGGAGTGAATATCTAAAAGGGCATGGCTTCAATCAGAGAGCACTTATGGAGCACAGAAACAAACTTTATCTTGAAGGGGGGACTACTAAAACACCCTTTTTCTGAGGTGATCTCACTGGAGTCCTCTTCAAAATCTGAGAAGTCCTTGAAATGTGCATCTTTGGCTCAAAAATCCTCCACAGAGCCAAGCCAAAAAACTCCTGGACTGTCTGCTCCAACAGAACTCTCGGCGCAGACAGTTGTTTCTGGATCAAAGGCTGTTTCAGAGCTATTAGAACCCTCAGCTCTGAAATTTTCAGTGCCTACAGAACTAAGATACCAGAGCTGTTCACCTTGTTTGGAACTGGTAACTTCTGCACCCGTCTCCTCTTTTGACTAAGTCTAGGCCCGCTACCCTGTCTACTGGATCCACCAGGAGTTTGTCCGATGAAGATGTGGATAGGGTTGTGCAGAGGCTGCTAAGGACAATGGCCCTGGCCAAACTATTATTGGATCTGAACCCAAATTAGTTGAATCGGACTCGGTCCTCCCCTTCGGTACCTGTTACTCCTCCTATCCATCCCTTTGTTTCGGAGCTGGAAGAATCCGATGTCCAGCTTGTGTCTGTTTTGGCTCCAGGACCCTCATCTTTCTTGGATCTGATATCTGCCCTGAGCATTTAGACCTCTAGGAGCCGTCACTGATCTCTCCAGATCCAACTCTGCCTCTTGAGGCTTTGGAGTGGAAGTTTGGCTCCTACCTCTGTGCTTCAGAGCTTCTGTCTCCTGTTCTGGAGATGCCTTCAGCTGCGACAACTTTTTTTGTTGGATTTGGGGAGTTCTTCAGAGCAGTGGCGAACTGCATTCGAGGTTATGAGGATGATTTTAACACCATCTCAGTCTATGACACAGTCTTTATTGGATCTTTCTCCCAGTTCTGGACAGCTGTCTTTGCCCTCTCATATACCCCGTCCACAGGATCGCAGAGACTCTGGCCTCAGGATGTCCAGCAAGGGGCCCCCCTTCTGAAACCTCCCCAGATTACCCCACTGAGGATGTCCGTCAGAAGAGGACCTGCAAAAGGAAGCTTCTCGACTCCCCAGAGGAGTCTATCGCATCAGATACTGACCTCGATGCAGAAGGGTTCCCACGGTCACCTCCTGAAGATGTCTCCTTTGGAGACATCCTTGAAATCTTAAACCGAGAGGTGACTGGCAGTCCACATCCTCTTCAACTGAGGAGTCTGTTTACCTGAAAGCTTTCGGGTCTTACCCTTCAACTTCTTGGATGACCCCCTTCTTCCGATGAGCTTATGGATTTAATCTTGGAAGGCTTGGGAGACTCCAGATTCCATAGAGCCTACTCCTAGGAAGCCAAATAAATACATTACTACCACAAAAGACAAGGTGTTTTTAACATAAGGTGTAACAGTTGATGCCATGGTCATGGCGGCGGCCACCAAAAAGAAGCTATCTAAGACCAGCTCCTCTATCCATCCACAGAATAGGGATTCTAGGGCCGTGGATAGGTATCAGAAGCAAGTCTTTTTGTCAGCAACCTTTGCCTTTCGGACTCTGAACTACCTTACCCATTTTACCAGATTACAGAGGGACCTGTTAAGTTTTTAAATCTCCTTTCCTCAGCACAGACATCTCCCCGGTCCCATGCGGCGTGTGCCAGCCACCTAAACACCCTCTTGCAAAACAGGGCAAGCCCATTCCTCATCTGCTCTTACCCAGTATCTTGGACACCTACTACTACTACTGGATACCAGCGTCTCCCACCTTGCTGACTACAGGACATAAACTCTCAAGAATTATAGTGTAGGTGATTGCCTATGGTTATTACTGTTTGTTCCACCTTTTTGTAACACTTTCTGGCTGCACACACGCTTGGACGGGCAGTATTTCCCGGCCATTGTATTGCTCATTTACTTGGGGCGAATTAACCCAACTAGTGGTGGTGTTTCTCTTTCTGGCCACTAGATGGCAGTCTGTCACTGTAAATTATAAGATCCCACTGTCCAAATCCTTAAGCCAGATACCTAGCTGGGAAGACGAGCTGAAAAAGGTTGCAGCTTTTATTTTCACCTAGCCGTTGTTACCCCAAGTAAGTGAGTAGCGTCCAGACCAGTATATAAAAAGTCTAGGAAACTGTCCCGGCAACTCATAACAGTGCTGTTTCTGTAGCTTCATAAACTCTTGCATGATTGTTTTTTATTGCCTGATTTTTTTCTTAAACTCCTACCTCCTTAAGCTGGGCTTGGCCCGCTCTGTTTACCTCACTCCGCTTCCCTACCCTGCCCCCATTTCCCACATGCCCCCACTACACCTAATTTATTCTAACCCCTAATCACCTGATCACTCCCTACAGCCACTCACCTGCAACCACACTAACCACACCCCTACTTTACCACTAGCAAACAAATACCATACAACCCAAACTATGCAGGCCTCAGTTCCATCTCTCCTACTAACCCTCACAACTCTAAGCTACATTACATCCTTTCAGACACACACACCACTACCATACACCACCTACCATACAACACATACCTTCACACCTGTTATTACACACACAAGCTTCCCAATAGCCCCATCTTTATTTAGTGACAACACAATACTATTGTTACATAACAAGTATGCTTCAGTATCCTACAATAGAAAAACATCAAGTAAACTTCACATAGATATTCTAGAAACTATCAAGCTTCAACTTTCATTAAAGAAATACCTCCTTATCTCAGGGGATATCCACCCCAACCTAGGGCAAAACAACATTATACCTCCAAACAAACACACTGCAGATCTGCTCATTATCAATCTTAACTCACGCAGTGCATCAAACAAACTTCCTCACTTACAAACATTCATAACTCACTACTCCCCTGACATCCTTACCATAACAGGGACCTGGCTAAAACCAGTCACACAAAGTGAAGAAATTTTCCCTCCAGGATATAATATCCTACGACTAGGTAGAAAGGGAAAGAAGGGTGGGGGGCATTGCAATTGTCTATAAAAAAAATACAATTTCTCTCCAACCTTTACCAACTCCTCTACCAAAATTTAATACTGCTGAGATCGTAGGCTGTGTGCTACTGTTAAAAAGAAAAAGAGCATCAATATTCTCTGCATACATCCCTCCAGGTAATATCTCTCCAATAACTGAGGAGTTTCTACAAATGGTCAAAAAAAAATCTCCCACAGGAAACTAATTTTTTAGGTGACATTAACACTAACTGGCTAGGCTGCAACTCTAAAAACCCCACTAACCGCATCAACCTCTGTGGATTTTCTCATCTCATTCAAGAACCAACTAGAGTAGACAAAAAAATCCTGTAAGGAATCTATACTAGATTGGACATTAGTAAATTACCAAGTAGGTAGCCTACCTGACGGACTTAGCGATCATCTCCCTACATTCCTCCTGCGTAAACGTACTAACTTACCCAAACCTACAGTCTATAGACAAGTCAGAAACTATCACAATGTTAACCCTCTAGAACTCAACACTATATTAAAAGAATGTAACTGGGAACCACTATGTAACCTTCACCTAGACCAAGCAGTAGATTATTTTAATAGTACTCTTATTGACCTCCTTGATTCAGCTGCCCCAGTAAGAAAAATCAGAGCTAAGCAACACTATGCTCCTTGGCTTACTAAATCCACTAGAACCCTATTAAAAACCAGCGAACAAGGCATGGGAAAACCTGGAAGAAAGATAAAACAAGTCTTTCCAAACAAATCTATCAACACCTTGGCAATCGGGTCAAAAAACAAACCAAGCGAGATAAACCAAACTACTTTCTAGATATTCAAAATAAACACTCCAATAACCCCCAAAAGTTCTGACATGCAATAAACTCCTTACTAAAACCTGGAAAAACCTCAACACCAGCTCCCACCTTCACCTCTACAAAAACAGATTGTAATATAGCCTCCCAATTTAATCACCACTTTACTGAAGCCATAAAATCACTGTCATCTCAACTTTCCAGAAATAGCTACTCATCCATACCAACATCTTCTAACAACTCACCTCCCTTTACATTCTCTCCTGTCGCAACCTCAACATTAAAAAAATATATATCAAAACTTAAACCCACTACTCTTGTAGCAGATGGTATACCTGCTCATTTCCTAAAATGGCTGCCGACACTCTATCCTACCCAGTCTCAGTCTTAATCAACTGCTCCATACAGGAATCCCACATCCCTCAACTTCTTCAATTTCTTCATAAGGGTGGGAATTCCTAGGATTTCTCTTAACTATTGCCCCATAGCCATTCTGTCTCCTTTATCAAAGATACTTGAGAAATGCATACACTCTCAGGTCATGCATTTCCTAGACTCTAACAATCTCTTTGCCTCTAGCCAACATGGTTTCCGCCCACACCACATCACAACCTCAGCCCTTCTCTCTTTAAAAAACCTGGTTAACCAACACAGAAGTAACAGATTTGTATCTGCTATATTCCTCGACCTCTCCAAAGCATTTGACATGGTCTCCCACTGCATTCTAATCGACATTCTTACCTCTCTATCCTTTGCCCCCAGCACTATTGCATGGTTTAGAAACTGTCTATCAGACCAACAACAAGCCGTCCAGTCGCAAGGAGTTATATCATCTTTACTCCCAACATCCATTGTTGTACCTCAAGGTTCCATACTGGGTCCACTCATCTTTTCTATCTTTACCAATAATCTACATACCTCTACCCCACAGGCACAGATATTCAACTCATCTTAAATCCCAACAAAACAAAACTACTGCTATTTACCCCAAACAAATCAAAAACCACTCCACTGTCCTTTTCTATCTCCTCCAGTAATGGAACTGTCATTACACCCTCTCTCCACACCAAACTGCTTGGTGTCGAAATAGATAACCTACACTTTGACATCCATATCTCTCAAACTATTAAAAAGGTACACAAAAAAAATGGGGTCCCTGTACAGACAAAACGACTTCCTATCAGATCAAGCTCGGGCCACCTTAGCTCAAACCCACCTTCTTTCCACACTCATGTCTGCAGCACCCATTCTCACCTATGTTAGAAAATCTGACCTGGAGAAACGCGAGTCATGTTATAACAAATTCGCCAAGTTTGCAACAAATTCTGGCTTTAGAACACACCATTGTATACCTCTTGTGCAACTTAAGTGGCTTGAGCTCCCACAGTTAACCTACCACCAACTAGTTATAGCTTATACCAACTTAAAATATCTTGAAAAAACTTCAGCCCTTAGGGAATTACTGACTAACTACATTCCAAATCAACCACTCTTCTCTGCCAAAAAATCACTCCTCTCTATCTCCACAGCCAACAACACAGCCGATAAAGCTCTATTTCCTCACAGTATAACAAAAAGTTGGAATAATCTCCCTCCCTCGGTGACTTCTGCACCTAATACCAAGCAATTCAAAAACTCCCTTAAGGCTCATCTTATTAGCTCTTGGCCATGTCCATGTGTTTCTTAACCCTAGAGTATGTTACCACCATCTTTCTCTCTTCTCTCCAGTTATCAGACCCTCAGCAAAAATGGAAGTAACAAATGGTATCCTTTGTCTTGGAAATGTTTTGTGATCTCTGAATATTTTGATGACTAACTTAATGTTCACTTGTATAAATTGCTGATTTAGTCATTTTTTGTGTACTGTTCTACTATGCACAGAATATTGCACAATAACTAATGTCTTTTCATTATGTATTATTATCATTGTCTATTGTATTAAGTGGAACTTTTCTCCCCTGGCCTCCACTGAAAGTGGAACTCGTCCAGTCGGACCATCCCAATCAACAAATGTAAAATAAATAAAGTAAATAAATAAATTTACAGACTCCATCCAAGAAGCAGTAGCTGATCCAGTGGCAGATGGTCAATTCTCGCTCGCCACCCTCAATTCAGTTGTAAACTCTTCCATGAGGCTCATATCTTATGCAACAAATGGGACAAGTAAGGCTGCGGGGTTTAGGTATTGCTGTTAGGAGCTATGTCTGGATGCGCCTTTGCTTTTTTTGCCCTTCAAGTCTTCCTTCGTTAATGCCCCTTTTGATGGCTCTTCTCTTTTTGGGCCTAAAATAAAATAAATACTCACCAGGTGTGAACAGGAGGGCAAGACCTTGTCTGCCATTGGAGTACATTTTCCACACCTAGCCGACCCTTTCCCATGGGTCAGAGAGGTAGTGGAAAGATGTAGTTCAGAAAACCTCCAACATCTTTCTAGGGCGCACACATGGTGAAAGTTCCCCCAGTGGCAGGGGGAACAATAATGGACGATGCTGCCCACGTGTCAGGGGAGGCCCGAAAAGTCAGGGCTCCAGAGAATCTTTCTTTGGTAGGCCCTTTCAGCACTCCTGAAGGAATGCCCGATTGCTCACTTCTGGATCTAGTCAGGGGGCGATTTATCTCTGCACCATGAAACCTGGCAAAAGATAAGCGGCAAGTGGGAGCAGAACATAATATCCAGGGGATATGTCATTCCCTTCTCCTCCCCCGTTCCCATCAACAAGTCCGTTCCAGATATTCCACCCAGTCAAAAGGAACAAGCTACCTTAAAAATTCAAAAGTTGCTAAGAAAGAGTTATCCAAGAAGTCCCCGCAGACCAGAGAGGATCCGGAATTTACTCAAGATTCTTTTTAGTGCCAAAGAAAACAGAGGACTGGAGACCAATCTTGGATCTCAGCAATTTGAAAAAATCTGTCAAAAAGACCAAGTTCCGGATGGTGACACTGCAGTCAGTATTTCCATTTCTGGAAAAAAAAACAATTGGATATGCTCTACAGACCTTCAAGATGTGTACTACCACATTCGGATGAACAGGTGATCCAGAAGGTACTTGCGCTTCCGGCTAGAAGCCAGTCACTTCCAGTTTTGAGCTCTGCCCTTTGGTCTCACTGCAGTCCCCAGAGTGATCACCAAGTGTATGCCAGTAGTGGCGTCTCACCTGAGATGCAGAGGATTCTGTATGTTTCCATATCTGGACGACTGCCTCATCACTGCCCCAACCAGATATCTTCTACAACAAACCAGGGACTATACTCTACAACTCTGTTCCTCCCTAGGGATTACCATAAATGACAAAAAATCTGCTCTAGAGCCATGTCAGTCCTTGGTCTTCATAGGAATGCAAATAGACACAACAAATATGACAGTGAAACTTCCACAAGACAGAGTACGTGAGCTTCAATATGTAAGAATGCTCATCAGGAAGAAACCAGCTTCTGACAAACTAGTTATCCAAGTTATAGGAAAAATGGCAGCTTAAATTGGTGTAATTCTTCTAGCTTGACTCAATGTGAGAATCCTTCAGTGGTTACTTTCGACACACTGGTCAATCCAAGATCTTCCAGTGACACACAAGATCATGATAACTGATTCATGCAAAAAGGACCTACAGTAGTGGATCCATTCTCTGGTATCTCAGGGCCATCACTTTTTATTCCCCCTCAACCCCAAGCCATGGTGACCACGGATGCTTCCCAGATAGGGTGTGGGGGGTATTATCTGGGGAAGACGGTACAAGGCATCTGGCAAGAACATGAGGCACCCTTGCACATAAACATCCTAGAGGTTAGGGCAGTGCTTTTAACGTTTTAAGCATTTCCAGACACTCTCTCAAGGAACAATAGCAATACAGTCAGACAATATGTCCATAGTCTGGTACATAAACCAGCAAGGAGGAACCAGATCTTACACCATTTGTCAAGAGGCCCTGAGGGTCTGGCAATGGGCAACAACCTCCAACTGCTTTCTCATAACAACGCTCATCCTGGGAAGGTCCAACGTATTTGCAGACAAGTTGAGCAGAGCCATTTTATGGCCACACTGAGTGGTCCATCACCCAGAAAGTTCCAGAAGTCATCTTCTGAAAATGGGGCCAGCCTTGCTGCAATCGCTTTGCTTCACCCACCAGTGCCAAATGGAGCAGCTACTTTGCTCTGATCCCTCCTGCAGGGGAGTCACCAAGGGATGCACTTATTCACGATTGACCCCCCGGGTCTACTTTATGCTTTTCCACCAATACCTCTAATCCTCAGTCTTACAGAAAGCAAGTTCATTGGAGACCAGAGTAATCCTAATTGCCCCCTATTGGCCTTGCCAAATCTTGTTTCCCTTTCTTCGGTCTCGTGTATGGGAAGGACCATGGATTCTGGACACTGCTCTGGACCTGCTGACTCACCCATCAGGAATGGTTCATCCCATCTTGGTTCCTCCAGCACTTCCTATCCTCTCCCCATTTTGTTATCTTCTCATACATCTACATGGAAATTATAGAAAAGTAAATGGAAGAGATTTGTGGCATGGACCAACATTAATCAGACAGATCCCTTTACTGCCCCCATACATTCTATTCTAGAATTTTTGCCAAAGCTTTTCAGTGAAGGAGCCACTGCAGCTGGCAGCAATTTCAAATTTTCATATAGGAGAAAATGGTTCAGGAATCATGTTAAACAGACTTTGTAAAGGATTCCTAAAAGGAACTACAATGGTAAGACCTCAATAAAAAAACCCAATGCCGCCGTGGGGTTTGAAGTTCATGTTGTCAAATATTATCTCCCCACCCTTTGAAGTGTCTGCTACTTTTGAATTAAAGTATCCCTCATGAACAATGCTTCTCTTAGTAGCTATTACTTCAGCAAGGAGAGTTTAGCAGTTACAAGCCCTGTCTGCCAAGCCTCCATACCTAATTTTTCATAAGGACAGAGTTTTATGCACTAACCCCTCTTTTTTACCTAAAGTTGTGCCTGAAAGTAAGCTCAGTCAATCTATTGAGTTACCAGTTTTCTTCCCAATTTTTCAAAATAAAGGGGAATATTCTTTGATCTTCTGGATGTTCGCAGACAGTTAACGTTTCTACTTGTACACGACTTCAGAAATCAGAAAGTAAGGTCCAACTTTTTATTTCTTACTGTGATGTTAAGAAAGGCCAGTCTCCAAGGTTACCTTCTCCAAATGTCTTTCACTATGTATAGCCTTCATTTACAATTCTAACAACAAGACTATTTCTAACCATGTCAAAGCTCATTCCACCAGGTCAGTAGCCACTTCTGCAGCTTTTCAAGCCAGATTACGTTTGGATAACATCTGTGCTGCAGCGACATGGGCAAAATCACATGCCTTTAATTACTCATTACAAATTGGATTTGGCCTCTAGGACTAGAGCATCCTTTGGTTCTACGGTTCTGAGGAATATTCTCCCATGTGTCACCCAAGAATCCGGTAGCTAGGGACATGGTCCCACCAGTGAGACTAAAGGCGAGATTGAGAACATCACATAAAGAAGTTATATACTTACCATAACATTCCCTGTGTGTTGTCCAACTCGACCTTTATTCTCGCAATTCACCCACCCACCATAACCCCGCCTATACTCCTGGGTGACAGTAGTTCATCAATATGCATGCAATAAAGCTGTTCACGTTATGACTGCTCTAGGGTAAACAAGATCTGAGGTAGGTAGGGGGTTGCATTCTGGTAAGGAAAAATGCCCACAAGCTTAGCTGAAGGCCTCGAGCTTTCGCAATGGTCGAGACAGATCCGATGGATCGGATCCGACCCACCAGTGAGAGTAAAGGTCGAGATGGACAACACACATGGACCGTTATAGTAAGCACATAACTTCTTTTTTTACTAGCCCACATGTTTGGTTTAGCTTCTTTGTGATTTGTAACATCCTCAGTGTTTTTTTTTTTTTTTTTCCATGGTTTTTACTGTTTCTGGCAGTGTATGAAACTGAGATTGAAATATTACTTTTCACTAGTTTGTAATGATTTAGTTTCAGGACGGGTAACAATTTGGTTAAGTTCATTTACAATAAACCTTAACAGATATAACAATGGAGACATTTCTTAGTATGTCTACAGTTGATTTTTTTCCCCATTCAAGTTTGGTACATGTTTTCTTGGAATCTGCATGTGAAAGCTGTTATGTTTGAGAGTATGCTCATATTCTGTAGAGAAACTTGCAGTGAAGCATCAGACTGCAGTATAAGAACACGTGTGGCCCTAGGCCAACAATTTTTTTTTTTTTTTTTTTTTTCTTTTTAATTCTCTCGCAGTTCAGAGCCCATTTCTAATGTTTATTGTGGAAAAGTCATTATGTTTGATGCTTGCATGTTCATATGGCTACCAAATATCATGACTTGCGTCAGTTGTGTATCCTTTGCCTGTGAGAGGACCATGACTTGAAGCGCTGATAGGCATTTGATTCCACCATGGCACTCATACACAGGAGGGAAACATTTCTGGCCTGTGGTGAATGATGAATCTTCCTTTGTGGCATATGGCAGGAGAGTCCCTTGGGGAGTCCGTTGGCTTCTTTGGGGTGATCAACAGATGACTAAAGCAGTGGAAGGCAGACAACTGTCATACTCTCTTGGAAGTTTATCTTTTTTAGCGATTGCTTGCTTTTTTCCACTTGTCAAGATCTCTGCTAGCGAGTAATTGAATTTTTATGTTTTGTCCTTTACAGCAGATAATGGGAGTAGCTAGAAGAGGCAGACCCCTTAAAGCCTCACCTTTTGAGAGTTAGGCAATACCCATCGTTTGCTCGATAGGTTGGAGCATGCCTACAACCAGTCAGGTCACAGGAAGCATCGGTTTGAGTCGCATCACAATAATTTGGTGATACTACTCAGGACCGATGACTTTTCTCCTCAGGTCTCCTCCTGTGTCCACCAAGGCTGTGGGTCCTAGTGTGAGTAGGGTCCACTGTGTTCTCTTAAACCAAGCTCCACAGTTCGGGGCTTAGACTTCAGAAAATTGTTTGAGATCTAATGGGACTTGTCTCAATGAACCTGAGAACCCATCCTTACCAAACATGTCCTGACGATAGCACAGGATTTGGTGCAGGTCTCTGAAGTACTGTCCTTCATACAATTTCCCATCTTATGACTCCTCTTTTGGAGAAATTTTGAGGCTTATTAAGCCACATGGCCTGCCCATTAAGTGCCCCCCCCCCAAAAAAAAAAAAAAAAAAACTAGATGCATGGGAAGGAGGAGGAAGAAAGGCAATTACGTTATCCCCATGGACCCTGTCATTAATGAAGCAATGTATATAGTCTGGAAACACCCAATTCATTTCTGTCCCTCCCAGAAACATAAATGCTGTTTGCAAGCCCCAGCTGGAGAGAGTGAAATTCTAACCAGGTATCTTGGAGTGTCTAGATCAAGCCACCATTAAAGTGATTCTCAGTTCGTAACAAGAACTCATGTTGCATGCAGCTCTAGTGATTGTTTTCCTGTAGAAATGCTACCAATCTTCTCAAGATTTTCTCCGCAACTTTCCTCAATACTGTTTAAGCTTGCAGTTCTGTAGTTCCTCAGATTTTTTCTGACCCCCATCTCCAGGTAGAGGTACCACTCTTGATGTCTTTCTTATATGTTCTGGATTTACACACACAATGGCCAGAGTTCTGAGAACTTAGGAATGAATTCCATCTGGTTCTTGGACTTTAACCTTACCCAGTGGCAACCATTTCTTTATCTCTCTCCTTTCTATATTTGTATCTGTCCAAACTTCTCACCATTCTGATGCGTCTCACTGTGTCACCCTTCCTCTGCTTTTGTTTTGTGCAAAATTAAGCAAAGTATTCATTTAGTGCATCTGTTTTTTTTTTTCTGGCATTTTGTGATTTGACTCCCATTTTTGCTCAGCCTGTCCAGTTCTAACCTTCAAATCTTTCTTCATACCATAAATAAAAAATGCTTCCCTTCTGCCAGCTCGTTTTCTTCTGTTGCATTTTGTACCCTCACCATCCATGGTGTTTTTCCAGTAGACTCTTTGTATTGTTATTCCGCCCCCCACCCCTTTCTGCCTGTTGAAAACCTTGTCTTTTGCTCTAACTCGCCTCACATTCTTATGTAGACATATTGGCCTTTTCTCTTCTTCCACACGCCTTTGTTCATAGCTGCGAGTACTCCATCCCTGGCTCGTTTATGTAGCTTTTCTCCAAGTGGCCTAATTAATCCTTGACCATTTTCCAAAGTACAAAATAATGTACTCTTCTAAAACCCCAGACCATCACCTCATCACCTTTGTTTGTATTTTTACCCGTCACACCTACTCTGAACTACACAGTGACAAGATTACTCTTTGCTAATGGTGCCTTAGGCTTCACCTCCATGACTCTTCCATAGGTTAAGACCCATGTCTAGAATCATATCCTTTCTGGTGTAGTCATGCACTACTTTACTGAACCCCTCTTTAACCAAGACCTTGGACAGATGTGAGTCGCTCTCTGCACTGAATCACAGAATTCTGGCACATTCAGGTTATGTTACTGTCTTAGTACTGTTTTCATGCATTATGTATGATAATACAGCAGTGATCCTTATGAACGTTGTAATTACATTTAGCATAATTAACATTACCATTTATGTTCAGGTGATAAGGGTCACTGTTGCATTGTAGGTTCCATCATTCCCTCCACCTGTCTGTATTCCAATTTTTGTATTTGGAAGACCACTTTTTTGCCAGTGAAACACCCCCTCCTTTCCACCTATTTGTCCTGGACAGACCTTCCGCCTATTTTTCAGATTTAGTAAACACACTTGTTGCTGACCGTATTGCTCACTTAGAAAAGGAACTGAAAATGGCATGGGCATAATCTCCCTGTTACAGTGTACACCCTGGTCACATCTGTGGAGTGGAGGTTGGGCCAATTTAGAGGCAAGCTCTGAAAGTCTTATTTGATCATCAAACATCCATGTGTGGTGTATATCCCAGATAATATGCAAGATACTAAAGCAGCATCATATTGCACATACATCTGTAGTTAGAGAGAGTTATGTTTGCAGAATTGCAATGAATGAAATGCATTCCTCTGGGTTCTTTATTGAATGCAGGAACACTGCCATGGATATTTTCATCATCAAGTCCTGATGTAAGACACTATAACTTGAAATGGTATCTCCTTCGAGTCCTTTCTCCTTGGATGCCAGAAGGGGTATTTGTAGACCAGAACATTTTTATTGAGTTTTAAAGCAGAAGGCAGAACATACAAAATTGTGCATTTTGTGCCTCCAAAGTGTTCAGTTTTCTGAATGGTACTGCAGAAGTAGTAATCCGCTTTCAGTAGTTGTCCAGCAGTAGTAAAGTTTGGAATCGAACAATGCAGTCTCCTTAGTACAGTGCACGTACTGAAGTGTATCAAAATAACAAACAAGTCGAAAGCAGTTTTAAACTTTTTTAGTATTACAATTAGAAACTTTGGTATTTTGACACACTGACTTCTTGGAGGGGGGGGGGGGGTGGCTGGGCTATGTACACCATTAAAAAAATTCACTTAAGTAGACTTTTACTTTATGTTTAAACCTTTTCCTGATAACCCAGTAAATCCCCAAAAACTATTAAACATAAGTGAACACATTTTAAAGCTCCCTTAAATGGTTCTGTGGCTAACATCAAGTATCTTTCTGCTAGAACAAATTCTGTTCGGAGGTGGGCCGGGGTTAGTGCAGTTGAAGTTACTGTGTTAACTTCCAACAAGTTCAGAACCAGTGTTTTTGTACGGGGGTCAAACCACTTTGCATCATCCAACCTCCCCCACATCTCTAGATATACTAACTCCAATGTCACACAGCATTGCTTGGTTGTACCTGTTTTTCTACAAAAATGTAAGTAAAACCTAGCAGTTAAAGGGAACTAATGTCTCAGTGTTCCTTGATTGGACATCAAAAAGTCAGGCTGCCACATGGAAATCAGTTTAGATTTTCCTAGGAGACCCTGGATGTTTTATGAGATCTGACGCAGACTAAGCCTCAGAAGCTTTTGTAGTAATTATAACAGCTGGATGGAATACTGCTTCCAGCCTGCATCTGACTGTATGAGGAGTTTTGCATCAAAGCAGTTGAACTGCTGGGTTGGGAGGGTGGCCTAATGGTTTAGGTGTTTGCCTTACAAACACAAGGTGGCGGTTTTGAGTCTCACAAGGGATAACTGACTATGCTTAAATTGGCCCGCAAGGGCAGTTAGTCTAGTACTAATCTATGAATCTATGAACTGATCTGATTTAGAAGCGCTGCTTTGGGCAGATGATGGGATTTCTTCTGGTGAACCCAGCTCAGTACACTTTTATTGAAATATTGAACTGGCGTGCTTGGATGGGACACCCTTTTGGTGTACGTCATGGCTTCATGATGCAGACTAGGTTGATACTCTCATTCCTTTTGCACTGTTTACACACTTTAGATTGTGATCTTTATGTCCACCAAAAATTATTTTACTTGATGCCCAAGAACTATAGAACTTTGTAGTATTTCTGCAGCTACCAGATCCTCAGCAGGAAGCTGCCATCTCATTTTGTTTACTACTTTGGGAAGGAGCACACTAAAAAAATTGGGAAGGAGCACACTAAAAAAAAAAAAGTCCAGGAGGGCAGTGCTTCATTCCAACCAGCTGAAGGAATATGTGGGAGAAGCTAGAGCTGAAGGAATGTGTGGGAGAAGCTAGAGGCCTGCTCTACGTCTTGCAAGATGGTGGTTTTGGAGAATGTCTGAGCTTGAAATTAGCAGGAGGATAATTCCTTCTTGTTCATGAGGTTAGAGGGTGACTGCACAATATAACCAGATGAAACGGAATACTAATACCTCATGCACAGTTTCTAGATGATTTGTAGGACATTGCTTTGAAGTTAAATTACCATTTTGTGGCTGAAGATAAAATCTGACTAATCTCAGCATGTTTTACTTAAGAGGCAAAATTTGTTTCTTTTGGTTGGTGTGCTGTGTTAAGCTTTCTGTTCGTATTTTCCATTGTAAACCAAGCTTCAGAT
Source organism: Protopterus annectens (assembly GCF_019279795.1). Taxonomy (NCBI): domain Eukaryota; kingdom Metazoa; phylum Chordata; order Ceratodontiformes; family Protopteridae; genus Protopterus; species Protopterus annectens. Next base: position 697,263,393 of record NC_056734.1, on the reverse strand, counting down.
TGTAACCAGATCGGACTCCTCTAATGAAGCTAAGACCACCTGACTAAGTGACTTTTGCTTAATACTGAGAATACTTGACCTTGCTTTGAATTTAAATTACTAGTTTTTCTGGTGACAGAAGAGAAAATGGATTACGTTTATGTTTGTATTTGAGGCAAAATTCTGTTGTGTTGCTATTGATTGTTGTGCTGTACTGAACTTTCCGTTACTGTTTTCAGTTGTTATAAATAAGGCATTTTAGCAAGTTGCTATGTTGGCACAGTACTGCTGCAGTGTGCATTATGCAGATGTAGGCATTTCGACCTGCATCTGTACTTGTGTCCTCCTTGAACTTGTTCAGTCAGTATTACTAGCAGATCTTGTAAGTGCCCACAGCTGCCCTTAGCTTAGTTACAAGCTACAGTGTACACTTCACTTGGATTACAGTCTGTTCTGCCAAACAACTTGTCACTGCTCAGTGCTGCTCACAAGTTCACAGTTGTCATCTTAGCTAGTAGGCTGCTATTGTTTGCATGGAGAGATACAAGCCACGGCCCTCCTAAAGTCTAAAGATACAAGCCAAAGCCCCTCCAAAAGTCTATTCAATTTTACTTCTCATCATTTAGAGTATACTTTTCTCTTTAAATCATCTCATTTATATGCATGTAGTTATTATGTATTATTGTATTCCTCCATTAAGTAACCCACTTAGTTAAATCCCTGTATAAACTGGTACATATAACTAAATATGGTTTGTTTTGTGTATTTATTAACTATATTCCCTGAATCACTGGACAAAAATGAAAGGTCAGCCAGCTTTGTTTACCTTTTGTTGCTAGCTTCATTAACACTTGGTATCTATCCTCAGGCAGTGTAGTAACTGCCTTATGCTGACAGAATTATTTCTGCTGAATAAAAGTTCACTGCCTGTGAGAGATGAGAATATTTAATCTAGAAGCTTTCCTTTCACAAAGTGTGTGTGCAGCACATACTTTTTCCACTATCTAAACAAAATCACATTAAAATATCTTGTAGTGAGACTTTAAAATATTTTTCCAAAGTCTCCTACATCTAGGAAGACTGGCTGTTTTTCGTGTTTCACTGTTGCAGTCATCACCTGTACTGTGGTAGCCCTTGGCCGTCCCGAATACCAGAGTCAATCTTTTTCTGCGTCGACTGCTGTCACTTGTAAACTGACGACAGGTTCTCCGTGCTATAAAGCAAGGCAGCTGATGCCATTACATCAGTCTTTTTTTACATGGAACTGTAGCAGAAGCAGTTTGCAAGTGTACCTGTCGGTCGCTACCAGTGCTCGGATTACAGCTGAAAACATCTAAAGCTAAGTACCCTGTTGGGAATTCCTTTTTCTTGCACTAACCGATGTCCAAAAAAGTTAACAGTGGTCTTGCCTGTGGAAAGCAGACCCCACACTGAGACTTCCATTCATACTGTGTCACTTGTTTAGGCCCAGACCATTACGTCCCCCATTGCCGGTTCTGTGCCCTCTTTAAAGCGAGAACCATTCGTCATATAGCTCTTATTGTAGACAGGTATTTTCATTCTCCATCTGCACAAATGGCGTCCATCAGCCAACAATCAGTAGACATTCCGAAAAAACGTAGGGATAAAGATAGAGACAGACCACACCAAGGCTAAGCCTTCCGACTACTCGACCGATAAGCAGGTCATCAATTCTCCAGAATTCAGTGAGGCACTTTCACAGCCCCTGATACCTGATATGATATCTACGCAAGCCTCTACCGAGACCCTTTCGGAGTCCAGTATGCCACTGAAATCGTCTTCATCTTCTGAGCCTTTGGTTGTCTCTGCCTTGGTTGGGTCCGGAACCGCCACTCAGGCACAGGTTTCCAAGGAGGCCTCTCGCACTACGATTCTAGACACAAACTGATGTATTCTCACCGGGCTACCATTTTTCTCAGACCGATGGATACCCTTAGGCCTAGAAGCCAGGCCACTCCTAGAAAATCTACCTCTAACCACCATCTTACTCCCTGCTCCACCACCCCAAGTCGAAATGCTTAAGATGGTGGAGGATCTGTCTCCCTTATCAGGGCAGTCAGGCCACAACTCTAAAAGGAAAAGACACCCTTCTCCTGAACTAATGACAGAACAGGATTTTGAGGAATCTAATTTTTCAGATTTTGAGGAGGAACAACCACCTCTGGCTGCTTATGAGGATTCAGATGCAGAGGAATCCATTCCTTCTGCCTCCCCACCAGAAGACCTTTCCTTTGGGGAAACCCTTCACACCCTCAGGAAACATTTCCACTGGGAATCTGAGGACTTCCCTCAGTCTAAGAAAAGGCTAAGAGGGTTTCTAGACCTGCCCCAGCACAGACCCCTGACTACCCCCCCCCCCCCATCTTAGAAGTGGTGGATGATATTTTCCATGAATCCAGCTTAGCCCCTGACACCCTCCCTCCTGCTCCCAGTAAACCCGACGGGTATTACAGACTACCAGATTCTCAAAAATACCTGTACAAAAATCCTGCTGCAGACCCGGAGGTCATTACACAGGGACCTAAAGGAGCTAGGGCTAGTTCTGCCAAGAATCCTACTACTCCTGACAAGGATGCCAGAGCTCTGGACAGATTGGGTAAAAAGGTTTACACCTCTGCAACCTTGGCTATCCGAGCACTCCACTGTCCGTTCCATATGTTAAAATAACAACACTCTTTGGAACTGTTAAAGCAGAAGATTTCTACCTTTCCTGACTCTGCCAATTCTGAAGAGTTAGCAGATTTACTGCACTCAACTTTTCAAGTGGCAAAATGCTTTTTACACTGTGGATATGACGCACTAGAAGCCTTTAGCAGGGCAGCAGTGTCTGGATCTGTCATTAGGAGACATGCATGGCTGAAGGAACAACTTCTCCCTGATCATGTCAAGTGTAAATTAATTGATGCACCCTTGGATAAAGACTGCTTGTTTGGAGAAAAAGCAGAAGAGGTGCTTAAGATGGAAGATTATGCAAAATCTATGCAAACAGTAAAAGATTTCTTTCAGGTTCAAACCCCCCCCCCCCCCCCCCCCAAGATTCAGCAGGAATTTTCCCTCTAAGCACTGGTCTTTTTCTGCACCTGGCAGACAGGGGCAAGCTAAGCCCCGCAGGGACAGACCACCCAGGTCCCTGTCCCAGTGACAGCAGAGAACCAAACAGTGGACCACTTCTGTCCCTAAGGCAGGGAGTTATAAGCCATCCCTCTATGGCAAAAACTCTCAATGACTTCCACTCCCCCTTCTGCTTTATTTTCACCCACCAAAAGCTAGGAGGAAGGCTGTCCCTCTGCAAAGAAAATTGTCTGCCTGTAACAAAGGACTATTGGGTCTTAAACATCATTTTTTCAGGGATACAAATTCACTTTCAATGAACTGCCAATTCCCAGAGGGTACCCAGACTTTCCTCCGAATCAGTGGGCAGCGACATTAAAATAAGTCCAAACTCTCATATCCCAGGGGGCAGTACAACCTGTTCCCGCAAATCAAACAGACAAAGGCTTTTATTCCAGGCTATTCCTTGTTCCCAGAAAGGAGGGCACTTGGCACCCCATCCTGGATCTGTCCATTCTGAACACCTCCCTGGTGGTCCCCAAATTCAAAATGCTAACTTTGCAGCAGCTGCTGCCTATGCTGACAAAAAATGCCTGGTTAGTGACCCTAAACCTAAAAGATGCATACTTTCACATCCCCATAGGGGAATCCTGCAGGACATTCCTGCGTTTCACAGTAGGCTCACAACACTTAAAGATGTTCTTCATGTTTCACTGTTACAGTCATCACTTTTAGGTTATCTGCTTAGTCGGCCTGATTAACAAAGTCATGGGTCTTGCGTCGGTTGCTGTCCCTTCTTCCATGATGTCAGATCGTCAGGGGTATATAAAGCATGCAGCAGACGCTATTACATCAGTCTTTCTTGCCATGCGGTGCCCAAAGCAGAAGCAGTTTGTAAGTGCCAGTCGACAGACTCCTGAAATTTTCATTTTCGAGTTTCAGAACTGAAGTCTTCAACTAAAGCTAAGTACCCCGTTCGGGAAACTTTTTCTTTCTCCTTACCGATGTCAGTGAAAGTTAATAATTGCATTACTTATGGAAAGCAAATACCTCACAAAGATTTTCATTTGTACTGTATTCCTTGCCTAGGCCCTGACCACGATGTACCTTGCTGTCGGTTTTGTGCCTTATTTAATAAATGCACTATCCATCGTCGATATATTTTTGCCTCTAAATATTTATGTTCTCGGTTCAATTATCCAGAAATGTCGTCTGTAAGCCGACTATCGATATTTCGAAAAAGCGCAAAAATAAAGGCAGAGACAGACCGCCTAGGTCCAAAACTGCTGACGCTTCTCCTAAGCCAGTCACCAGTTCACTGGTACTCAGTGACGTGCTTTCGCAGCCCGATACCTTCTACTTCTGACTCGCAGGCCTCTACTGAGACCCATTCGGAGTCCGGTATGCCACGAGATGCTTCAACTGTGGAACCTGCGGATGTCTCTTCCTTGGATGGGTCTGGAGCCGCTGTGCAGACACCGGCTTCTGAGGGTGTATTCAGGCCTACGGACTTGCATAGTAAACTGACACCTCCTCCTTCTTTAAGGCCTAAACCTCGAACCTTGCCTAGAAAACCGATGCCCAGGCCGCATGCTCAGGCCTCTATGCCTAAAAAATAAATAAGAATGACTGAAGACCTTGTAACTTTAATCAGGGAAAGCCAACCTTCCTCTTTTAAGAGACCTAGAACTGAATTTGTTTATGAATCTTCTGATCAGGGTTCTGATTTTTCTGATTCTTCTGATAATCTGGATTTACCCTTATCTACTTATGAGGATTCTGATGCAGAGGATTCCATTCCCTCTGCTTCTCCTCCAGAGGATTTCTCTGTTAGTGAAACCTTGCACACTCTAAGGGAGCATTTCCACTGGGAAAGCCAGGATTTCTCTAATACAAAAAAAGAGGCTTAGGGGCTTCTTACTCCTGCCTCAACATAGGCCTTTAGCTGTACCTCCTGTACTAGACATTGTTGATAATGCCTTTTCGGGATCTAGTTTGGCCCCTGATTCTTCGCCTCCTGCTCCCAGAAAACCTGACTGATATTACAGGGTTCCTGATGCCCACAAGTTCCTTTTTAAAAATCCTGTTGTGGATCCAGAGACTTTCACAGGGACCCAAGGGCATTAAGGCTTCTACTGCCAGAAATCCTGCCCCTTCTGATAGAGGTTCCAGGGCGCTGGATAGATGGGGTAAGAAGGTTTACACTTCTGCAACTTTGGCCATTAGAGCCATAAACTATCAGTTTCATATGTTAAAGTATCGACAACATATTATTGGATTGCTTAAACAGAAAATGATGTTGATTCCTGACTGTGCTGAAAGTAAGAATTTACAGGATTTGATGCAGTCTGCTGAACAGTTTGGAAAACATACTTTGCAATGTGTGTTGTGGTTCTTTAGAGGCCTCTTGCAGAGCTGCTGTCACTGGGTCTGTACTCAGAAGGCATGCTTGGCTTAAGGAGCAATCTTTGCCTGATCATGTTAAAGCTAAACTGTTGGATGCTTCCTTAAATCAGGACCGCCTGTTTGGCAATAAATCTGAGGAAGTTTTTAAAAAGATGGAAGATAAAGCTAAATCTATGCAAACTGTTAAAGATTTCTTACAAGTTCAGCCTCCAAGATTTAGTAGGCATTGGCCCTCTAAGAATTGGTCCTTTCCTGCTCCCTCCAGGCCTTCTCAATCCAAACCCAGACCCAGCAGAAACCCCAGGTATCAGGCCCAGGGTACGCACAAGACTAAGCAGTGAGGGGCTTCCGCTACGAAATCTGGGAGTTGTAGGACTCCCCCCTATGGAAAACTTTCTCAATGACTTGACTTTAAAACTTCCAAGTACTTCTCAACTGACTGCTCCTTTAGGGGGAAAGATTGGTCTGCAGGCCAAAAACTGGGAACTCATTACTCAGGACAAATGGGTTTTAAATATAGTGTCCCAAGGATACAGATTTCATTTTCACACATTGCCAATGCCCAACGGTTGGCCAGATCTACCCCCAAATCAGTGGGCAGAGGCTCAAAAGCAAATAATCTCTCTTAAACATAAAGGCTATTCAAACTGGACCAGAAAAGGAAAAATTACAAGGTTTCTGCTCAAGACTTTTCCTGGTACCCAGACAGGACAATTCATGGCGTCCAATCCTGGACCCAACACCTTTTTGGTGATTCCAAAATTCAAGATGCTGACTCTTCACACCAGTTGCTTCCCATGCTAGGAAAAGATGCTTGGATGGCAACACTCTATTTAAAGGAAGCATATTTGCACATCCAATCAGGGAATCTTGCAGAAGATACCTACACTTCAAAGCAGGCTACAAATCACTACCAGTTCTCTGCACTGCCCTTTGGCTGATCTGCTGCGCCCAGGGTATTCACAAAGTGCCTAGCCCCAGTCATTGCCTTTTGCAGGCAAAGAAATATTCAAATATACCCATACCTGGATGATTGTTTAATTCAGGCAGAAAGCCAGGACATACTTTTGAATCATCTGGCCTTCATTCAAAGGTTGCTGACTTGTCTGGGATACACCATAAACGTAAAGAAATCACATCTGGTACCCTGTCAAAAAATTATATTCCTGGGAGCAAGCTTGAATACAACTTCCCAGATGGCTTACCTCACGCCAGAGAAACAAATTTATTTGACAACCTACTTCAAACAAGTGGCCACAAACCCCCTACTATCTGCAAGGCAAATACTACAAGCCTCCTGCATTCTTTTAATTCCATATGCAAGACTGCATATGAGGAAACTACAATGGTATCTAAAAAACCTATGGTGCCAACATTCTCAGAATCTAGAAGCAGTGATTGCTATAATACCTTGCCTACGCCTAGAGTTTCTTTGGTGGGCAGAGGCCTGCCACCAAAACAAGGGACTACCATTTACAATACCCCCTGCTGCCCAAGCCCTAACAGATGCATCAGATTATGCATGGGGGGCTCATTTGGCAGGGAAGTGCATTCAGGGCAAATGAAACCCAAGTCAAATGCACCTGCATATCAATCAAAAAGAAATGTTAGCTGTACAGAATGCTCTGACAGCCTTCAAGGACCACATTCTTCCAGTACAATTAGGTTATCATAGGTTCATACCAGGCTAACTGCCCTTGTGGGCCATTTTAAGCCTAGCCAATTACCCCATGTGAGAATCAAACCCTGCACCTTGTGTCTACAAGGTAAACACCTTAACCATTATGCCATCCTCCCACATTAATGATAAAGACTGACAACACCACTGTTATGTGGTACATAAACAAGCAGGGGGTACACATTCTTATCCCCCTCTGCAGACTAGCCATGGCATTGTGGAACACAGCCCTGAGCTTATCAAGTGCATCTACAAGCGCAATTCCTGCCAGGAAAACTAAATACACTGGCAGACGAACTAAGCAGAAACATCATGGACCCGCACAAGTGGAAACTGGAACCAAGGATTTTCAACATGTTGACAAGCAAATGGGGGAGCCCAGATATTGACCTGTTGCCTCCCCCCAGAACTATCAGTTGGACAAATTTTGCACCAGGACTCCCCACAAACAAGCTTGGAAAGTGGATGCTGTGTCCTTCATCTGGAAAAACCTAATAGTTTATGCCTTTCCTCCTCTGCCTCTGCACTCCAAAGTACTACTAAAGATCAAACAAGACAAACCAAGGATGGTTTTGATTGCACCAGACTGGCCACGCCAACACTGGTGTGTACCCCCTCTTGCGCAGTGTGTCACTGTTGGCCCCATGGCACCTGCCTCAGGCTCTTACTCTGTTGTCTCAGCAAGAGAACCAAATTCTGCACCCTCAGCTTCAAACACTGAATCTAGCAGCCTGGCTAATTACATAATTTCTCCTTTACCATCCCTCAGTAAAACAGTGATGGATATCATTTTAGAGGCAAGGAGGCCTAGTACTAGAAAGTCTTATGCTGAAAATTGGAAAATATTCTGGAACCAATCTCAAAGGATGAGCACAACCGTGCCCAATTTACTTCAGATTTTACAATACTTAACTGAGATGCTTCATAAGGGCCTGTCTTTCTCCTCCATCAAAATTCACACCGCAGCCATCTCAACTCATAACACAGAACCACCCCTCTTTTCTCATCCACTGCTTAAGCAGTTCCTCAGAGGGGCCAAAAATCTATGACCACCCAGGAGAGCTCCAACTCCAGCCTGGGACCTCATCTTTGTATTGGAAAAGCTCACACTTCCTCCTTTCGAGCCAGCTGCCACTGCGGACTTAAAATTCCTTTCTTGGAAAACGGCTTTCCTTTTAGCAGTCACTTCAGCAAGAAGGGTATCTGAATTACAGGCCCTCATGGCAGTGGAGCCTTTCATCATCTTTCATGTGGACAGGGTGTTTCTCAGGACCAATCCCTCCTTCATGCCCAAGGTAGTATCCAGTGTGGCCCTTAATCAGTCCATACATTTTGCCAACCTTCTTTTCTAATCCACAGAACAAAGGGGAATGGATTCTGCACTCTTTAGACGTGCACAGACAACTTAGATTCTACTTGGACAGAACTAAACCTCAAAGGAAATCTGATCAACTGCTGGTGGTATTTGCTGCAGGGGAAGCCTATTTCAAAGCAAGCCTTTCCAAATGGATAGGCCATTGCATTCATTTCTGCTACAAACACCATGGAAAAAAACTATCCCACAGGGGATCAGACCTCACTCTACCAGGGCTGCATCTACCTCTACAGCCTTTCTCAGAGGTGTCCCTACCAGGGACATCCTAGAAGATGCTACCTGGAGTTCTGTACATACTTTCACCAAGCATTACCATCTGCCAATGTTCTCTAAATCCAGAGCTGGCTTTGCCACTGCAGTCTTGCAGGGCCTTTTACCTGGTCCTAATGCTATTTAAATTCCTGCTCCCATCCTTAGCTTTGGGAATCTACCCAAAAGTGATGACTGCAACAGTGAAACACGAACATAATACAGTTGTGTACACTTACCATAAATGTAGATGTTCGAGTGTATTCACTGTTGCAGTCCTGGTTACCCTCCCTCCAGCCCCCCTTTCTTCTTTTAGATATACCTCTAATTTCCTTTTCTATGTTCAAAAGCTTTTTGGTGTATTTGCTTTTTTGTTGGAGGTATAGCCTTGTATATTTATAGATTGTATTGCTTCCCATTAAGGGGGCACCTGACATCTGGGGCAAGAAAAACTGATATAATGGCTTTGGCTGCATGTTTTATACCCCTGACGTCATGGAAGAAGGGACAGCAACCGATGTAGAACCCAAGACTTTGTTAATCAGGCCGACTGAGGGCTACTGCAAGCAGATGACCCAAAAGTGATGACTGCAACAGTGAATACACTCTTAACATCAACATTTATGGGAAGTGTTCACAACTGCACTTTTTCTGTGCTTCCTTTTGGCTTATCTACTGCTCCCAGGGTATTCACCAAATATTTGGCCCTGGCCATAGCATTTTGCAGACAGAGAAATATACAGTTTTACCCTTATCTGGACGACTGCCTCATTCAGGCAGACTGCTAGGAAAAGCTGTTCCAGAACCTCCGCTTTGTCAAAACCCTCTTAACTTCCTTGGGGTTCACCATCAACAAGAAGAAATCAAAGCAAACACCCTCCAGGGGAATAATTTTCTTGGGGGCACTGCTGGACACAGTTGGACACAGCATTCCAAATAGCCTTCCTATCCCCAGAAAAGCAGAGCTTCCTGCATTGCTACTTTTCCCAGCTGGCATCCAAAAGTCACCTCAGAGCGAGGAAGTTCATGCAAGCCTTGGGGTACATGGCATCTTGCATCC